>NC_056746.1:189909316-189999316 GCF_019279795.1 Protopterus annectens | reverse complement strand
AGAACAGAAAGGACTAAGCTTTAAGCTGTGTGAATGGCAAAAAAGAACAACTGGGTTCAGCAAGAAAAAAACACTGATATCAAGTCAGTGCTGGCACTGCAGAATGAGCAGTCATGGATGTGCGAACTTCTGGTAAAAAGATGCAGACTTGCTTATTGTTGGGCAAAATGTCATCAAGGAAGTGACTCAATGTTGGGTATGTTTATTTCTTGTGCATTTGTGTTTACATATTAAAAATGCTCTTGTTCTCCTTCGGATAACTGCCATGAGATCCTTAACATCCACCTAAACTACCATCACCTCCATTAGAAGGAACGTTTGCTTAATGTCTCATTAACAGAATGGCATCTCACTTGTTCAGCACCCAAAGCATGCCTCTGCTGCTCATGCACTGCTGAGTCAGTACTGCAGTATGATGCCATACTTCTGGTGACAGGCTAGAACCCACAGCCTTCTGATCTTCCCAATGTGTAAGGCAAGCAAGCATATTACCAGCTACATCACTGATAATGCCAACAGGGCACTGAAGTAGAGTTGGCAGAAGAAAATGCTGTAACATGTCCTTGTATGTGGCATATATGCAGGCTATTCTGGCTTACTCATAGATTTTTAATGCTTGCTCTGTACAACGTTTTATTTTCATTCAAAAACAAGAATCGTGTTTCATCACCATAACACCCAGTGCTATCGTGGGTTGACAGAAACATAAATTAGTGTTGTAAAGAGCTGTTCAGTGTGAATGCCAGTCTATAGCTGACCTAAACATTTACCTGCTACTGTTGCTATTTATTCTGTGTTTATCTTACTAATGAAGTGATTTTTTTTGCCAGACATCTTTCGGGAAATAGTGCCTCAGATGACCTGCCAGGAAACAGTGCCAAGGACAATCTGCAGAACCAGCTACAATAAATGCCACAATTGTAAAAAAAAAAATCAGATACGGAATACAAACTGCACCAATTGGAAGCATTAATCACTTGTTTGCAGATGCCACTATCAGTGTCCAGCACAAAAGCAGTACAGATTACACAAATTACCCTTTGTTAAGATTTCTGTACTGTGACTGGTCAATGACAGTAGCAAGGTGAAGAACAGATAAAGCACATGAAGTACTGCTAGGAAAAAATCTGCAAGCTTTGCCATCAGACCAAGGGCTAAAGTATCAGCTCAAACACCAGTGACCAAGCTTCTACAACACAAAGAGTCAAGTCAAAGGCTGGGGGAGGGGTGAGTTCCTTTGAAAGGATATCCTTATATCAAGGGTAAACAGAGGGCTGCAGGTCAGTCCCATGACAATCAGGTTCCTGCAGACACTCCTGACTGAGCACAGTTCTGTTGAAAAGTGGCAATACTTGTGCTGTGAAAGCACTGCACGTAAAAAAAAAAAAAATAAATACATAAATAAAAACTAGTACAAAAAGACAAAACAATCTCAAAATGCTGACTTGGCAACTGCTGCCGTCCCACTGTCAATACGACTCTCCAAACACTGTCCAGGAAAGTTCACAATATGCCCCTTCCACAAGACTTAGAAGGAAAAGGTAAATGCTCCTCACATGGTAGTGGCACCAAAAGATGGAACAAGGTAAGAATGAAGTAAAATGAGAAGTCCTACATCTAGCAACGAGGTATTGAATGGAATGGAGGATAATGCTGATCCTTGACAGGTCTGAAAATAAGCTTAATGGAGCTGCTAACAAAAACTTATCAAAAATTACATTTTTATATAAAAATGCTTTGAGGTGTCAAATGCCAAAATAAATAAATAAATGTACTTGTATATTATCAATTATGTGTGGTTAGGTGTAATGTAAAGTTCTGTACAATTCTGGGAACCACACATATGTAATTTCTGGACAGTACCTTAAATTTGTATGAATCCTCTATGCATAGGAAATGGAACAGGTTTATCCACTCTTGCTTATCTTGCTGAAATGAGCAGAACAGGGAAGCCCAAATTCTCCCAACTGACAAAAATGGCCATTTCTTAGATGCCCTACTCCCAGGCCCCACAAAATGGGAATCATTTATCTTTTGCTCTAGGAGAGGGATGCAAATGGAAATAATTCACTTCCCTGGAAAGGTTTGGAGTGACTAAGGACTTAAAACAGCCTTTTCTCACTCACATGAAGTAGTAAGAATGAGACTTGGCCTTTGTTTTCTGAACTGGGCCCAACAGTGTGATCAAGGGGAACAGGATAAATTGTTTGCTATCTGTCCTAGGAACAGGACCTCAGTCTTCTCTGAATTTCCTACTCAAGAGAACTAAACTGAACAGGCAACAGAAGGAAATAAGCTCATGTAGTCTGCTCTTTGAGAGCATTTAACATTGTGTCCCCTTCATCACTACCTTCCAACTTTATATTTTTTCAACTGTTATATGCTCTCTTGAATGCTTCTGTGGTGTCCTTCTCCCCTTCCCATTCCAAAAGACCATTCCATGGGTCTGCAACTCTCTCTGTTAAGAAATATTTCTGGACATTCAGGGAATAGTTGGCCCCTAGAATCTGCTGTCTGTCTGTGCTCTCTCCACCCACTGCCTTCATGTTCAAGAACCACCACTCACATCTCCCTGGCATGATCTTGTACACCAACATTATGTACCCCTGAGCTTCTCATATATGGTGAGATGTGCTTCTAGGTCCTCCAGTCTTTGCTAAAATGTCTCCTCCATCCAACACACATTTCTAATGGCCCTTCCAATAACCTAAACTTCTGTCTCCTTGTGAGACCTCCAGAACTGCACACAGTATTAAAGGTGTGCATCACCTCTTTCCTTCTGGTGTCTATCTCCTCTAAAGATACACCACAGCATCATGTCGGTTGCTGTTACTGCCCTCTCACTCTGCTGATGATGATCCTTTCCACATGTGATAAACACACTTCAGATCATGTTCTGCTACTATTTTGCTGCAAGTTTCACTACCGCCAGCTAATACTTCATACCAGGCCCAAGTGCAGTGCTTGGCATTTGTCTGCAATGAACTTTGATTACAACCCATCTGATAACCATTTCCAAATCCTTTCTTAAATTCTCCCCCTTCCCCCATCATCTACTACTGTATCTACCTTTATGTCATATATGTTGAGGCTAACCCTGTTCTCTGTTCCCTCAGATATATCTGAAAGAATCAAGAGTTCTGGACCTAAAAATAACCCTTTTGCTTACTGCACAAGTTACCTTCCTTATTCCCGACACTATATCTCTCACCACAAAACTTAGGTTCCCACCATTCACCCACAACACATTCCAGATCTTCAGGCTTGATCCTATCACAATCTCTCCAGTTTTCCTCTGCTGCCTCTGTGGGACCGCATCAAAAGTCTTGAAGTTCACATAAACCGTATCTGCAGATGTTTCCCTTTTAAGTAGAAAAACAATGTGACAATAAAATAAGGTGAGGCTATTCAATGGCAACTTCCATTCCTGTCACATCACTGCTGTCCTGCAGGATGTAAGCTGGTTGCTAGCTGCTGCCCAGTCAACTTATAAAATACTTCTTAACCTTTAGGCCCTTCCCAAAATCAGTCCCATCTACTCAATAGAGCTGTTGGTCCCCTGTGTCCCTGCTCAGGTGAAGGGTTGCTAGTTGTTCCAAGAACTTAACTGGAAAGCTCTGGTCGGGTATCCTTTGCTTACCTTGTTCTAGTCCCTTGAAATTAGGTACCTTGCCAAGTAAGGGCAAGGAAGCAATAATGAGGCCTCTTTCAGATGATCCCTGATACTTCATTTTAAGTTTGTCTTTAACCCCACTCAGGCAGCACATTTTTCTCTTGGTTCTTTATTTTGACAATTTCCTTTCTTTAATGCAGCTTCCAGTATGAGATGCATTTGCAGCTTTAAACTTTGAAGTTGCACTGCTTTTTGCCTGTATATCAGATCACTAGATAAGCAGAAGACAAAAGACTGCTAGGAACCACCACGAACAAAGTGTAAAAACTGTTTAATTTTGATAAAAACGAGCGCTTTCACGCACACAGGTGCGCTTCATCAGGTTACAAAATTTACAAGAAAACCTGCTGCTTATATATAAAAAATCATCACCAATTATACAATTAATTAATCAATCAATGATCGCTACAATTAAGATAGCAGTCATTATAAAGTTTTCCATAATAAGTGCAAGAACGCTCCTAGTATTCACTTTAAAATGTTAAGAAATGATTTCAAGTTAAACAGCATGATATTAGTCATTAACAACAGACAACAAAGAGACAAAAACCTATAAACATCATTTAAAATCACATCGCATTATGCAGTTTTTCTTAATGCCCATATTAAGACATAATCCTTGAAGTAGCCTAAAAAATTTTCTAATTTGGCTCTGCTTCGCCAGCTTAGATCCAGTACGAGATATTTCTCATTGTATCCCATTGCCGGTCAGGCGCTATATCTACTTGAACAATCATAAATATTAATGCAGCATTAAGGATTACAGTCTGATATATTTATCTCTCATATATACAAAATTTAGTTAGGAGTTGCATCCGCTGGATATAAAACATCCTGGAGATTCTAAAAGTTTTTTCATTCTCAGATGCCACATATCTGCGAACCAACAACAAACAGCCATAAAATGAAATCTTTTATGACAAGTCCGTTGTATCTCTTGGCAAACATCACGGGAAATTCAAAGCCGGAAAGACCAAGCCGGATTCCCATCATGTATCTATATATATGTGTTGATCGCATATTTCCTACCATTTATCATGTTATACATCTCTACTTCAAATTAGTCAATACCATTCACTGGCATATATCAACCTGATTCTTCAAATTATTATAATAAATAATAAATAATATTGAATTTATATCCTTATAATGCCCACAATTACTAGACAGGGTAAATTTGTAGAACTTGTATTATATTAATAGTTGGTACTATTTTGACATATTCCAATGTTTACATTATGTGCATCAGACCACATTATAAACAGTGGTTATTGGCAAGAAATGCAAAAAATATATTATTAGAGTAAAGGTACTATAATTAAATTAATGAGAATGTACCTAAGAGAATAAGCAATACAGTACAGCATTGGTCTGTATTATATTAGCAATTGGTACAATCTTAGAATAATCCAAAACTTTATTATAAGCATCGAGCCAACATTATAAACAGTGGTTATTGATGGATATGCCAAAAAATAATCAGAGTAAAAATACTACAACTAAGTTAATAAAATATACCTAAATAAATAAATAAATGGGCAGTGTAGGCGTATGAGATATACCATAAACAAGATATTTATATGTATAGTCATCATGCCATGAGGATCCTAAGAGAGCAGGGCGGATACTAACAGCAGTATTGAGCCCAGGTGGTATATGGGCCTTTAATCTTAGGATCCACCTCAGCTCAAACATTTCTATTGTTCCTATATGATCACCTTCTCTCCTATTTGGATTTATAACTTGTAAGACCTGAAAACTAAAGCTATGCTGAGGTCTATCAGAACAATGCATAGCCAAAGCATTGGTAAGGTTGCTCTTCCTTATGTCATAGACATGATTGTATATCCGATCCCTGAGTCTACGTGATGTCATGCCTACATAGTATCCATTGCACTGATTACAAGTTGCAAGATAGATAACATTCTGTGTATTGCATGTAGCATAGAAGGTAGGCTTAAAGGTCAAACTAATACCTGGAATCTTAAAACATTGCGTTTTGTTAATATATTTACATGATGAACATTTACCACATGCATAGGTGCCTGTTTTAATGTGAGCTCTTATATCAACAGAGGTTATGTCCAACTTTTCTTTGCAAAGCAGTCTTTTTACATTCAAACAATTATTGAATCTAAAGGTGGGTTTCTCCCCAACTAATTGTGAAAGGAAGGGGTCTAAAAGCAAAATTTTCCAATTCCCTCTAACAATCCTAATTAATTGTTCAACATCACTAGTGTACTTAATATCATACATGATATTCTTATTATTTTCCTTTCCATATGAGGCACAGCCTGACCTTATCAAGTGTGTTGAAGTCCCAAGAGGGGATTCAGTTATGTTATTAACCAAATAAACCGGGTACCCTCTACCTATAAAATGTTGTTTTTGATGCCCAATCAATTCCGTAGCATCCAACTCATTGCTACATATTTTAAGTATTCTATTCATCTGGCCTTTTACAATGTTGCGAAACACGTGACGTGCATGTAAACTGTCATAATGGAGGATGCTATTCCTCCAACATGGCTTCCTATACAGAGTAGTAGCTAGATTATTATTATTCCCTTTTATGAGAGTAATATCCAAAAAATTGACACTCACTAGGGAACATTCAAAGGTGAAACTAAGAAATGAGGTGGTGGAGTTCATAAAACAAATGAAGTCCTTCAGCATATCCATATCTCCATTCCAGAGCATCAGGACGTCATCCACAAAGCGTCTATACAGGATCACGTTTTTGAACCTAGGGTCACCAAAAATGTTCTCTTTCTCCCATCTATAGACCACTAAATTAGCATAAGCATTGGCACAGGGAGTACCCATTGCTACTCCCCATGTCTGTGCATATACATCGTGGTCAAATAGAAAAACATTGTTATTAAGGACCAAGTCCAGCAAACAACAAATGTTCATAATTTCATTGTTGTCAATGGTACCTAGCTCAGTTAGATGAGAACTTACTGCATCAAGGCCATAATCATTAGGGATACTGGTAAACAAACTTTTGATATCCAGTGTGACTAATAGAGTATCAGCATTGATGCTGCTTTTTACCAGATTTTGTTTAAGGTCATTTAGAAGCTCATAGGAATCCTTTAATACGGTGGGAATTTCTTTCACCATCTCACCAAGCTTCGATTGGACATATAAGGAAGCATTCTCCGTGACCCAGTGTTCACCTGATACTATGGGACGTAATGGTGGGGGATCTTCATTTTTATGTAATTTGGGCAAACCCTTAATTAAGGGAATCAGGGGTGACTCTATCATTAGAAAATCATAAAGTGATTTATCTATAGATCTAGTCATAAGTAGGTCATAAATTGTGTCATGCACATATTTGATTATTGATACTATTTTAGATCTATCTATTATTTTATATGCCTTGTCATCATTTAGCAAATTAAGCATTAACTGTTTATAAAGACAGGTATCTAGTGCAACAATTCCCCCTCCCTTGTCAGCTGGTTTAAACACCAAGCTCCCATCTTGGCAAAGGTCGTCTAAACAACGCCTTTGTATATAATTCAGATTTACAAAGTTACCCTTGTGCTTGTCATGCTCATAATAGAGGTAAAAATCACGTTCACAAGTTTGCATAAAACATTCAATAGGCTGCGTTAGTGGAGGAATATAAGAGCTTTTCCTTTTACAAAGTGTGGTCTTAAACTCAAACTCAACATTGTTAGGCAAAATATCTTTAAATAGTACCTTAAGAGACAATTTTCTGGCAAACAGGCGTAAGCCTATAAGAGTGTCATGCAATGCACTATGCTTAGAGGGAATAAATGATAAACCTTTATTCAAGACGAATTGTTCATTCAATGAAAAAGTCCTCGATGTCAGGTTAAAAAATAAACAGTTCAGTTCTTGATTTTCCTTCTCCGTTCTGGTGTTTCTCCTGACATCTTCCTTTTTCCTCTCCCCCGACTTACTGAGCGCGTGCGTACTGCGCCCTTGTAAGGAAGAGGGAAGTTTAAAGGTATAGGTGCAACAAATGCACTGTTGGAGCCATTAGCTTTAGATTTGGCACCCAAGTTATCATTGTTATTCAAAGCCTGCTGATTACAGGGTAAAGAAGTGTTAGGCATACTAGGTGTAATAGACTCTCTGCAGATAATATCATCTTTTTGACTTTCAGTTGTTAGCCGAGTATCGAGTGAATCAACCAAGGCATTTGCTGGGTCATTAATCATCACCTGCGAGGTTGCCGAAACATGGGCAGTCTGGGATCCCTCCTTTAGGTTAGTTCTCGGCCAGACAAAAATGCGACCCAGCTGAAAATCTTGGTAGTCACGTTTTAGTTTCTTAAGTTTAATTTGTTCTAATTTATTGCTGTACAAGGCTAGTTGTTTAACCATGTTATTCACTTTAGAGACACAAAACTCTGTCTGATAGTTAGCAGTAATAAATTTATGTTGTTCCTCTACCTTGGCCAAGAGCTCCGATTCAATGGGTGCAAAATAGTCCAGCAACAGTTGAATGTGGTTGTTGCCGAACTCGATGTTAAGTTGCTGCCATTTACGTAGTAGCTCTGGGTGGCTATCTCCGTAGCTCGGCATGCACAATACACGCATGCCACGAGGGATAACCTTGAAATGTAGACAGGCTTGTAGGTGCCTTCTTTGCCAGACAAATCTATGCAAACGGTATAAATCATTTTCCAAGTTCCTCAAGCAACCAAAAAAGTCATGTAGGTTCTCATTGCTATTCGAGGCACTAGTAGAGACATCACAGTTAACATCCAAATGTAGGAGCGGGTTATCTTTCTGATAAAATAAACAATTCCAACCATCAGTTCCCAAAGTACCTGTTGGATTGTAGTCCAATTCAATGTTCGGCATATCCATCATGTGATGATCAGCTAAGCACAAAAGAATTAAAACCAGCAGCAAGAAGCAGAAGCCGATCATCCAAAGGTTCCTCACACCACGAGATGAAACTGAAGACAAAAGACTGCTAGGAACCACCACGAACAAAGTGTAAAAACTGTTTAATTTTGATAAAAACGAGCGCTTTCACGCACACAGGTGCGCTTCATCAGGTTACCATACAGCTGTCCTGCAGGATGTGAGCTGGTTGCTAGCTGCTGCCCAGTCAACTTATAAAATACTTCTTAACCTTTAGGCCCTTCCCAAAATCAGTCCCATCTACTCAATAGAGCTGTTGGTCCCCTGTGTCCCTGCTCAGGTGAAGGGTTGCTAGTTGTTCCAAGAACTTAACTGGAAAGCTCTGGTCGGGTATCCTTTGCTTACCTTGTTCTAGTCCCTTGAAATTAGGTACCTTGCCAAGTAAGGGCAAGGAAGCAATAATGAGGCCTCTTTCAGATGATCCCTGATACTTCATTTTAAGTTTGTCTAACCCCACTCAGGCAGCACATTTTTCTCTTGGTTCTTTATTTTGACAATTTCCTTTCTTTAATGCAGCTTCCAGTATGAGATGCATTTGCAGCTTTAAACTTTGAAGTTGCACTGCTTTTTGCCTGTATATCAGATCACTAGATAAGCACTGAAATGCACCATCATCATCATCATAATAATAATAATAATAATAATAATAATAATAATAATAAACAGACACGGTTTGACTGACAGCTCCTTCTGGTTAAAAAACGGTGCTGGTTGGCACCCTGGAGACTGCTGTCCTTCAGGAATGCTATCAACCTTCCTCCTACATATTTTCTATGTGATCTTCCCTGCCACTGCTGTTAAGGTAACAACTGCAGTTCACTCAATTTTTCTTTTCTATGTCCTTATAAAAAAATACCACATTTGCTAGCTTCCAGTCCTCATGCACTTCTGCACTGGATAATTATCTCATGATGATCAGCATTAGGTCTGCCACCACAATGGTTGGATTTCTACGGTTTCTGGAGGGCAGACTCACCAGAAGCACAACGTTCTATTAGGACTGAATGTGTGATTTTTTTTTTATATAGCCATTGGTTTCAAGTTATCTTGCTGTTCTGATAGATTTTTTCACCTCTTTTGTTTTATTCTTCAAGCGGTGTATAATTATTTTTTTTCATTTAATAACTAGAGAGTTTTCCTTACCAAATTTAAAAGTAATAGTCAGGGCAGTTTCTAAACAACACACGACTGCATGTTACTTGGACTTACTGGTGTATAGTAGGGAGTAGCAAATATGAAGAACAAGAAATGGCAAAACATCACCCATTCTCAAGACTTTTTATTTATTTATTTTTTGCATTTAAATATACTATGCATTTATGTATACATTTCAGGAATGTTAATAGGTTGACAAGCCCCTTTAAGAGACTATGTTCCTTAAACTGAGTGGATCTTAGCCCCAAGTAGCGCATTTACAAGAAACATATTTAGAAGAATCAGAACACCTAAAAAGGTGATAAAATAATATATTGTGAAGAATTATTTTCTCCTTATATGGAAGGAAGAAAGTGACTGACCCTACTGATGACTTATGGATGCCTAGTCTTAAGTGGAAGCTTATCTAATGATTAGGGGAAATTTGTGATAGTAAGAACTCTGTGGAGTTCACATCTAATCCTACTGGTAAATGTCTATGTTTGGTCTACTGCTTCCAAAGCTGTCCTACAGTTCCTATTGGGAGGAATTATGGATTTTATAGGACAGGATCATGCTACTGCTGCTGGAAGACATAATGTGGTCAGTGAGGGTTTTAATGACCAGGGTGACCTAGTACGGGTGTGTGGGGTTTTACTGAATGGCAAAAATTTTGCAAGATACTACAAGATGATGGCCCCCGACTCATCTCTTCAAAGGACTGAGATTGCATCAAGACAGATACAAGTGCTATCCCCCAAGACATAGACTGATGTCCAAACTGGATAAGGCCATTATTTCTCATGAACACCTGTGCCTAATCAGAGCAATGAAAACCTTTCCAGTCTGTTTACCAGACTATGCAGCTCAAGTGGCAAGACTAAGAGAACAATCTTGACAGGCACTGGATTTTTAAACAATTCCTAAAACTTCCCTTCAAATTTATCCCCCACAGTAGTACTCGGCACTGAGATTAGTTGCAGGATGATGGCTGGTTACCAGTTCAGTGCCAGTGGAAAGATTTGAAGGTCACCCAAAGGACTCAACTGATTATCTACATTTAAGACCATCAGACAGAGAGTGGGGAACCCCTGCATGCATGGCAGAAGTTGCTGCTGATACTCCAACCACATCTTCTGCCAAGTTCTGAATTGATACAGGAATACAAAGGTAAGCATGCAATCCAGAAGCTTTAAGATAAACAAAAATTCAGATATGAGGCTCTGAATATGGAGTATTTTGAAAACTCTCCTGCAGTTAACGATTCTAGCTTTGAGTTTTAGACAAATGAGATTGGAGAAATGCAAACAATTCTGAGGGAGAAGGATAAGTGAAGCTGGCTGATGACTCCAAATAAGGTATTGGCAAAGGTGAGGGGGACTATAAGAAGCACAATGCAAATACTCCAAAGATTGAGGAGTATGCTAGCAAGGTCAGGTCCTTGAATCTGTTATGCCCAACAGCAGCTAAGGAACTGGCATCTGTTTTGAGGAAGCAATCTAAGGGAAAGCACATGGACCCAGAAGGACTTTATTAGATAGTGGGACATTAGACATTTCCCCAAAAGGCCAAGATTACAAGAAGCAATTTGCTGGTGGGTAGCCAAGTCACATCTTCTAGAAAATAGGCTGTAATGTCAGTAATATTAAAGGAAGGTAAACATCTGTAAATAGTACTGTACTGTAAACTAATCTCAGCATTAAACCACAAATACATAAGGTTCGTAACCACACTTCTACAGAGGTGACCTCTTTGTGACCAGATTTACAGGGAATGGATCACTGTCAGATTATAAGAGGAAGATAAGCTTTTAATATTATAAAGTCTATACTTCTAACCTAGATGCCCAGCAAACAGGTTACCACCTGACAGTGGGCCTAGTACAAAAATGAAAAGGCACTTCAAAGGATGAACTTTTGTTTTTTTGCTTACTGTGCTTGGTTTTCCTAGCTGATCTGCTGGAATGCTTTGTTAAGTGCGTTAGGGGACCACTGCCCAAATTAAAGTGGAAACTAGACTATTTGCACACTCTAAATTGGGAACAGGAAGCACAAAGGGTTATCCTCATCTTTGCTTTTTTTTCCCACCATTTACATGCAGCACTTATCTATTTAACCAGGTTTCCGAAGGTACTGAACACAAGGGTAAAGGGAGAGAGTGAGACCTTTTCTTTGTTGTTTACACCACTGCTGCAGTCTAGCAACACTAGTAATGAAGAGAAAACAAAAGCTTTGGGGTACATTTTTATTCTCAATTATGGTGAAGACAACGTTTCACCATCTTAGGCAGTACAGCACCTTTAAATACAGGTGCATTTGTTTGACTCAAAAAATAAAGAAAACAGCTGTAGTGGTATATACAGTTTTAGCTACAATTTGCCTAACTTGTTTCACCAATCACAAGATTTTACAGGCCTGTGTTTGTGTTGCAGCTGATTTTATTATGCTCCCAGGTGCTTCTGCAGACCCCACTCCAAGTTTCCTTAAGAGTATCAAAAGTGCAACTTTGACCTTTGCATAGGATGTTAACAGCCAAGGTCACCTGGTAAGGAATGATTTTTACCAGCTGAAACAAAATGTCTAGACCTACCAGATTCTGTACTGTATGGTCACACTGTCAAAATGACATTCCTTATAGCAGATGGATGGTTACAGCCCTCAGATAATGACCTTGATCAAATTCCATTGTTTCCACCAGATGAGGGTTTCAAAGGGATACACTGGTAGCGTTGTCGCCTCACAGTTAGACGTTGCCCGTTCGATTCTCAGTTAAAGCGTCTGCTGTGTGACGACATGCGTGAATGGGCGTTCCTTCGTTGAAGGTTGTGCGTTAGGCCCGGCAAGCCAGCATGTAAAACTCTACTGCCAATCATTAGCGGACCGGAGTTCCGCTGTGGCGACCCCTAACCGGGAAAAGCCGAAAGACACACACACACACTGTCAAATGGACAAAATAGGGAAATGCCTTGCATAATGGAGCTCAATGGACCTATCACTGAATGGGTGCAGCAAAAAGGTTTAACAAATTGATCTCTAGATGGCTACCAGAACAACAACACAAGGACAGCAATGGGACAAAGCACTGAATATGGCCTAAGCGACCTACATTTGATTAGTGGCTTGGGTGCTTGACAGAGCTGGTTTGGAAAATGGGCATGCCCATCCTTGGGAAAAGCACACACTACATCAATCCCTCTGAGGAGGCATGTCAATGCAAATGCGTGCCCTGAAGGAGGATTTTGGCTCAACAAGCCACCTCCTAATAGTAGTCTTCATAGCAAGTGCCCAGGAACATACAATTGCAAGAAGAAAGCACTCCAGGCTTTTGCAGTGAAGTGGTAACTTGTCTCCCCCAACAAGGGTTTTGATTAGGGCCATTACAAATGTCCTCATAGCCAGAATGATGACAACTGCACAACATGTCCTAATGACTGCATGTATTATACCCCCCCCCCCCCAGGGGCTCTTGTCCTCATACTTTCCCAGTATGAGGAAATGAATGGGCTCAACCCAGTAGGGGAAGGCTTGATAGTCAGCATACACTGGGACAAAAAGTGTACTTCAAGGGTCCACTGTAAGAATCTCAGGTGATACTTGACAGAGAAACTGAAAACACTGTGCCTGCCATCAAACATAGAGCTTGGAGGAACACAATCTCTGAAAGCCAGAATCTCTGAAACAGATGCATGTAGTACAAGCAGTGAACAACTCACTGCATACAAGGAATCTTCTCCTAGTTAAGATGGTCCTGGATAGCAGAGTGCCCAGAAGATAAGCAGTGAAGATTAAGGTGTGCAATGGTTCCATCTGCAACTCTGCAGTGTCCACTGTGATGTCTAAGATTAGAAGAGACACAGTAAAGTATTCAACACTGTAACAAGATTGTCCACTTTGGTAAAGCCACAAACCAGTCATCTAAGTAAGAAAAAATGTTTGTACATTGCAGGCTCTGGTGTGCTGTGACCAGGATTCACATTTGGTGAACTGAACCTGAATGCTGATTTTAGACCAAATGGCAGAGACTAAAATTACTAATCTCCCGGACACATTCTCTGTCTTTAGGTGAAAGTAATAAACGTAGAGGTAAAAAGAGCATATCTGATGTTTTATTAACAGACAAGGAAGAATCATTTTCCAGGCACTATTCAGAATTTTTGTTTAGGAATGAATTCAGTCACGCTATTTGCATCCAAATCTGGACAGAGATCCTTGTCTTTTTTGAAAGCAAAAAGAAACCTGAATAGTATCAGGACAGTACAGTTGGGTACACTTACCATAAATGTAGATGTTAGAGTGCATTCACTGTTGCAGTCATTACATTTGGGTAATCTGCTGGCAGGTTGCCCTCAGTCGGCCTGATTAACAAAGTCTTGGGTCCTGAGTCGGTTGCTGTCCCTTCTTCCATGACGTCAGGTTGTCATGGGTATAAAACATGCAGCCGACGCCATTACATCAGTTTTTCTTGCCCCAGATGTCAGGTGCCTCCCAAATAGGGAGCAAAATATATAAATAATTAAAAAACACAAAAATATATACTGCCTAATAAAAGCAAATACACCAAAAAGGCTTTCAAGTATAGTAAAAGAAAGTACAGGCATAGTGAGAGAAAAACAGGGGGCTGGAGATAGGGTAACCAGGACTGCAACAGTGAATACACTCGAACATCTACATTTATGGTAAGTGTACACAACTGTACTATGTTCTTTGTGTTTCACTGCTGCAGTCATTACATTTGGGTAGATTCCCAAAGCTATGGTTGGGGAGGATGGCTTTATACAACATTAAAACCGACTATAAGGCCCTGCAAAACAGCAGTGGCAAAGACAGCTCTGTATTTGGAGAAAATAAGTGATAATGCTTGGTGAAAGTATGAACTGAACTCCAGGTAGCAGCTTCTAGAATACCCCTGGTAGGAACGCCTCTGAGAAAGGCTGTAGAAGTAGATGCAGCCCTGGTGGAATGGGACCTGATCCCCTGGGGGATAGGATTTCCATGGTGCTTATAGCAGAAACAAATACAACGGCTTATCCATTTAGAAATGGTTTGCTTTGAAATAGTTTTTCCCTCTGCCCCTGCAGCAAATGCTACCAGCAGTTCAGATTTTCTTCGAGATGTAGTCCTGTCCAAGTAAAATCTGAGCTGTCTGTGTACATCCAATCAATGCAGAATCCACTGCCCTTTGTTCTGTGGATTGGGAAAGAAAGTTGGCAAATGAATAGACTGATTAAGAGCCACACTGGATACCACCTTGGGCATGAAGGATGGATTGGTCCTGAGTGACACGCTGTCCGCATGAAAGGCTCCACTGCCATAAGGGCCTGTAATTCAGAGATCCTTCTAGCTGAAGTGATTGCTAAAAGGAAGGCTGTTTTCCAGGAAAGAAATTTTAAGTCTGCAGTAGCAGCTGGCTCGAAAGGAGGTAGAGTGAGTTTCTCCAATACAAAATGAAGGTCCCAGGCAGGGGTTGGAGCTCTCCTGGGAGGTCTCAAGTTTTTGGCCCTTCTGAGAAACTGCTTTACCATAGGATGAGAGAAGAGGGGGGGTTCTGTGTTGTAATGAGCTGAAATGTCTCCGGCATGGATTTTTATGGAAAAAAAAAAAAAGACAGGCCCTTGTGAAGCATCTCAGTTAAGTACTTCAAAAATCTGAGGTAAATTGGGTGCTGCTGTGCTCATCCCTTGAGATTGATTCCAGGCACAGAATCTTTTCCATTTGTCACCATAAGATTTTCTAGTACTAGGTATTCTCACCTCCAAAATGACATCCATCATAGATTTGCTGAGGGATGCTAAGGGGGAATTTAAGTGGATTAGCCAAACTGCAAGATTCAATGTTTGGAGAGGAGGGTACAGAATTTGGTTCTCCTGCTGAGACAGTAAGGAAGGTGTCTGAGGCAGGTGCCATGGAGAAATTTGTGACAGACTGCTTAGGAGTGGGTACCAGTGTTGACGAGGCCAGTCTGGAGCAATCAAAATCATTTTTGGTTTGTCCTGTTTGACTTTTAGTAGAACTTTGGAGAGTAGAGGCAGAGGGGGAAAGGCATAGACTGAAGGACAGAGCATCCATTTTCCAGGCTTTTTTGTGAGGAGTTCTTGTGCAAAATTTGTCCAACTGGTAGCTCTGTGGTGAGGCAAAAAGATCTATGTCTGGGCTCCCTCATTTGATTGTCAACATGTTGAAAATCCATGGTTCTAGTTTCCATTCGTGTGGGTCCATGAGATTTCTACTTACTTCGTCTGCCAGAATATTCAACTTTCCTGGCAGGAACTGAGCTTGTAGTTGTACTTGATAGCTCAAGGCCGTGTGCCATAATGCCATGGCTAGTCTGCAGAGGGGGTAGGAATGTGTACCCCCCCCGCTTGTTTATGTACCACATAACCGTGGTGTTGTCCGTCTTTACCATTAGTTGTCCTGGATGAAGGTAGTCCTTGAAGGCTGTCAGTGCATTCTGCACAGCAAGCATTTCCTTTTGACTGATATGAAGGTGCATTTGATTTGGGATCCATTTGCCATGAATGCACTTCCCTGCCAGATGAGCCCCCCATGCGTAGTCTGATGTGTCTGTAGTTAGGGTTTGGGCGGCAGGGGGTGGTGTGAATGGCAGTACCTTGTTTTGGTGGCAGACCTCTGCCCACCATAGGAACTCTAGTTGCAGGCAAGGTATGATAGGAATCACTGTTTCCAGGCTGTGACAATGTTGACTCCATAAATGTTTTAAGTACCACTGAAGTTTCCGCATATGCAGTCTTGCATATGGAATTAGAAGAATGCAGGAGGCCATGAACCCCAAGGGCTGCAGTATTTGTCTTGTAGACAGCAGGGTTTTTGTAGCCACCTGTTTGAAGTAAGTCACCAAAAAAATTTGCTTTTCTGGCGTAAGGAAAGCCATCTAGGCAGTTGTAGTCAAGCTTGCACCCAGGAATGTAATTTTTTGAGAGGGTACCAGTTGTGATTTCTTTTCGTTTATGGTGTACCCTTGACAAGTTAGAATCCTTTTTACAAATTGCCAGATGTTTTAGAAGAACGGCCTGGTTTTCTGCCTGAATTAGACAATCGTCCAGGTATGGATATATCTGAATATTTCTTTGCCTGCAAAATGCAATTACTGGAGCCAGGCACTTTGTAAATACCTTGGGCACAGTAGATAAGGCAAAGGGCAGTGCAGAGAACTGATAATGCAAGTAGCCTGCTTTGAAGTGTAGGTGTCTTCTGCAAGATTCCCCGATTGGGATATGCAGGTAAGCCCTAGAGTTGCCAACCAGGCATCTTTGCCTAGCATAGGAAGTAACTGGTGAAGAGTCAGCATCTTGAATTTTGGAATGTCCAGAAAGGTGTTTAGAGTAGACAGGTCCAGAATTGGACACCATCTGTCTTTTCTGGGTACCAGGAAAAGTCTGGAATAGAAACCTTGTTCCTTTTCCGCTTCTGGTACTAGTTGAATTGCCCCCATGTTTAGGAGTGAAAGTACTTGTTTCTGAGCCTCTGCTCAATGATTTGGGGGCGAAATCTGTATCCCTGGGACACTATATTTAAAACCCATTTGTCCTGGGTTATACGTTGCCAGTTTTTTGCATGAAGAGCCAGTTTTCCCCCCAAAGGGGTGGCTAAGAGATAAGTGCTTGGTAATTTTAAAGGAAAGTCATTGAGACTATTTACCATAGGGTGGTGTCTTGTTATTTCCAGATTTGGAAGTGGAGGCACCCCATTGCTTAGTTCTGAAAGTCCCTTGGGACTGAAACCTGGTGCTTTTGGAATGCCTGTGTTTGGCTTGAGTGGCTCTGGAAGAAACTAGAAAGGACCAGTTCTTAGTAGGCCAGTGCCTACTAAATTCTGGAGGTTGTACTTTTAAGAAATCTTTCACAGTTTGCATAGATTTAAGCTTTATCTTCCATCTTTTTCAGAACTTCTTCAGCCTTATTGCCAAACAGACGGTCCTGCTGCAAAGGAGCATCCAACAATTTTGCTTTAACATGTTCAGGCAGAGATTGCTCCTTAAGCCAAGCATGCCTTTTAAGCACAGACCCAGTAACAGCAGGCCTGCAAGAGGCCTCCAAAGAATCAAAACCACATCGCAAAGTATGTTTTCCAACTTGTTCAGCTGAATGCAATAAATCCTGTAAATCCTTACTTTCCACACAGTCAGAAATCAACATTATTTTCTGTTTAAGCAGTCCCATGATATGCGGTTGATATTTTAGCATATGGAATTGACAGCTTAAAGCCCTGATTGCCAAGGTTGCAGACGTATAAACCTTTTTACCCCATCTATCCAGCGCCCTGGAGTCTCTATCAGAAGGGGTAGGATTTTTAACAGTAGAAGCCTTAATGCCCTTGGGCCCCTGAGAAATGGTTTCAGGGTCCGCAAGAGGATTTATGAAGAGGAATTTGTTGGAGTTAGGAACCCTGTAGTATCGGTCTGGTTTACGAGGGGCCAGAGGCAGGTAATCAGGGGCCATTCTGGATTCTGAAAACACATCATCAACAATGTCTAGTACAAAAGGTATAGCCAAAGGCATATGCTGAGGAAGAAGGAGGAAATCCCTAAGCCTCTTCTTGGATTCAGAAAAATCCTGACTTTCCCAGTGGAAATGCTCTCTTAAGGTATGTAAAGTTTCCCCAAAAGAAAATTCCTCAGGGGAGAAGCAGAAGGAATCGACTACTCTGCATCAGAGTCCTCATAAGTAGGTATGGACAAATCCAGTTCATTAGAAGAGTCAGAAGAAACACAGTCCGGTTCAGAAAATTCATAATCAAGTTCAGCCCTAGGCCTCTTAGATGGGGGAGGTTGGCTACCCCTGATTTAGAGTAATTACATTTTCAGCCATTTTGATCATTTGTTTTTTTTAGGCATAGGGGCCTGAACATGTGGCCTGGGCGTCATTTTTTTTAGACATAGATCATGATTTTGGCCTTAAAATTGAAGGTGGTGGTTTAAAATGCAAGTCTGTAGCCTGAATACACCCTCAGAAGCCAGTGCCTGCACAGTGGCTCCGGACCCATCCAAGGTACAGACATCCGTGGGTTCCGTAGGTGAAGCATCTCACGGCATACTGGAGTCCGAATGGGTCTCAGTAGAGGCCTGCAAATCAGAAGTAGTGGGTATCAGTGGCTGCGAAAGCTCCTCACTGAGTACCGGCGAACTGGTGACTGGCTTAGGAGAAGCATCATCGGCAGTTTTGGACCTCAACGGCTTGTCTCTGTCTTTTTCTTTGCGTTTTTTCGGTATTCCGGTAGTCGGATGGTTAACCGACATCAATTCTGGATAATTAAACCGAGAAACGAAATATTTAGAAGTAAATATGTACAGACGAAGGACAGTGCGCTGCTTAAATAAAGCACAAAACCGACAAGGTACGTTGTGGTCAGGGCCTAGGCAAGGAATACAGTTCAAATGAAAATCCTTATGAGGTATTTGCTTCCCACAAGTAATACAATTATTAACTTTTACTGACATCGGTAAGGAGCAAGAAAAAGTTTCCCCAGTGGGGTACTTAGCTTTTAGTTGAAGACTTCGGTTCTGAAACTCAAAAATGAAGTTTTCAGGAGTCGGCCGACCGGCACTTGCGAACTGCTTCTGCTTCGGGCACCGCGCGACAAGAAAGACTGATGTAATGGTGTCGGCTGCATGTTTTATGCCCCTGACGACCTGACGCCATGGAAGAAGGGACAGCAACCGACGCAGGACCCAAAACTTTGTTAATCAGGCTGACTGAGGGCAACCTGCCAACAGATTACCCAAATGCAATGACTGCAACAGTGAAACACGAAGAACATCCTCTCTGGTCTGGTGAGACCCTTAGATGGCACTTTTCTGCATGAGTTTGAAGATATTTTATCCTGAAACACTCCTTTGATGGGATGTCAGGTAATAGGAAGGAGTGAGGCTGAGGAAGGGGATTTTTGTAAAAACTGGATATGGTGGTATGTATCCACCATTCCCACATGGCAGCCATCGTGGAGAGGACTGGTGAAATCACAAATGCTTCTAGAGATGGACAGTCATGCAAACTCTCAAGTCTGCTTTCACTGCTGAAGTCTACATGACATGGAATCATGATGTCACTGGTTTTATAATTATTTCCATCTCAAGTCAAGCATCTGTTCTGGACAGGTTCACAGCCATGCAAGTTCTTTCCAAGCTGCTTTTACTTCCTCTGCTGTTGACCCCATTTAAGCCACACTTGCCCAGAACTCTTAATCCTGGTAAAAGTCCTTGAGGTGTTTCAAAACAAAAGATAACCATGAAAAGTTTACCAACTTATTTACACTCCTTTTTAACCGGAAAACAGAGAGAAACTTCAGATCAGCTCCCTTAAAGGGGATGGTAATAAATGCATCTCTTCCACTGGAAATCCTAAAGAATTCTAGAAGGAAGAAAGAAAAAGGGCAATATTCAAACACCCCACAAAGACAAATTCTATAGCCAGCAACATGAACAAAAACCAGGCTGAAAAATACAAAACCTTTACCATTATCCAGTATCAGCAACATAACCAACTCCATTCAAAACTCCAACACTCAACTAGATCCTTGTAACAGCTCCAAACCTGTCCATTACAAGCCCCTTTAGTTATGCAGCTATCTTTCACTTCTCTGACATTTCAGTTAAGGAAATGATTAAACTTCTTAAAAACATGAAACAAACCACCATTAACCACTCCCAACTTCACCCTACTTTTCTTAGGAAAGCAGCTGACAAAACTGTCAAGCCCCTTTGTTACATTTACAACCTCTGCTTGACTTCGGGAGTTGCTCCCCGGGCACTAAAACATTCCATTATTATCCAATTCCCTCACGTAGCTTGTCATAAAACTATGAAGGACAACCAATCCATAGCCACTCTTTATCCATTTGCAAAAGTTTTTGAGAAAATCTTATACAAGCAACTCAACCACCATTTAAATGGCTATGATCTATTATCTGATAAACACAGGTTCAGAAATGCCTTTACTGGTAGTACTGCATTACTGTTTGCAACCAGTGCCATTTACAACACTAATAATACCTGGTGACATCTGGGATATTTGTAAACATGACTACAGCATTCCAAACAGTAAAACCACAGCCTACTTTTATCGAAGCTGGAAAAACTCTGCTTTGGCCAGATTACCGTTACATGGTTTGAAAATTTTCTGATGGATAGAATCTATAAAAATGTTGCATCAAATACTACTTACTCTCTCATCTAATAGGTACTCTCCATACTAGAGCTGCCCCAAGGCTCTGTTTGGGTCACCCATTATTCTCCATTTATTATTTTTAACAATCTTAAACACCTAACCAAACTAAATCTCACCATATACACAAACAATATCCTCTTGTTAGAATCTAACAAATGCCAAAATACCCTACAAGCACAGCTGCAACAATTATTTGCTAAACTTTGCAACCGACATGTACACAAGAAGCTTTTAACTACAAAAAAAACTAATGTAATGCTCTTTACATCTCCAGATAAAGTAAAACAACTTAACTGCATAACCATCACCGATAACCAAAACAATATTACTCAGTTTCTATCAGAAAATAAATATTTAGGATTTAGCCTAGATCCCCCACTCCATTTCACGGTCCACAATGAATATCACTAACATGGTTCTCTTACAATTAAAACTATTATAGAATCTCATATTGGATCACATCCACTACACATACTGCCATTGCAAAAATAACCTTCTTCCTAAACTGGAATTTGGGTTAATACTTCCTGCCTTTCAATTCAGTCTACAATATCCAAAGACTACAGAGAACAAAATATGCAGGTCTGCTCTACTATCAAGCCCTCAAACTAACCACTGCAGCTTCCTTTAAATGCAAAATTGGCTCCATGTAACCCAAAGAACAGCTTATTACCTTTGCACTTTACTATACAAAACACTAAGGGAAGACTACAGCACACCAATGAAAAGAAAATGCTTCTTTAGAGGAAAACGTTTTCTCTTTAAGAAACTCGTAAGACAGCATTATACCACTTAATATATCCATCCCCTTTCAAACGGTTATTGGAAAATGTTGTGTTATACAACAAAATTCCATCTGAAATAGAGGTCATATTATCTTACAGAGTTTAAAAACTTCCCTATATGAATGCCTACATAATGAGGCCAGTGTTAACTGCTACAGAAATAATGACTAGTTAGTCTCCACTAATACACACCTGCTTAAACCGGTTGGTAGCCAACTTCAAAAACAAATGCATCTAACTAAATTGTATACAATATATTTTCTTAATATTTTTCTTTACATAATTATTGTTAATTACAATAGCATGTGTTCTGTGTAATCACACTGCATTTGTTTTATATACTCACACCTTTAATGGTTGTACATCACATTTTCCTTTTATTAAAAGTTTTTTTTTTTTTAAACAAGAGACATCTTTATTAAAATTATCATGCATGACATAATCATAAATTCATATAAATGAAAACAAACCATATTGACATAATTTTGGTTGCAAACATTAAACATCACTTACAATCTATCCAGTCATTGTCAAACATTACATAGCTCATTCAAATCCTGCTTTCTTTTAACCCTCATTCCTCCTCTCCATGGACTGCTCCCACAATTTCCATTTTTTCTATGTAATTTGCTCCTACCCTTTTCTAAAGATGCCAATTCCAGTTATTTTATCGCTCTGTTACTAGATTCACTACTTCTAGTACAGTTAGCTTAGACTTTGATTTCCATTGTCAAGTAATTGTTTTTTTGGTAGCCACCATAATTAAATTCAGCAAGGCCTTCCTAAGCGCAGCACCCAGGAGGGTGACTCTGACGTGGATGTGGGATAGGCAATTCTAATTCTGTATCACAGCTCAAAAAATCATTTAGTTATGCCAAATTACTTACCCAGTATCTCTGTCAGAGTAGTCTGCAAGGAATGTTTTAAGTCTGCCAAATTATTACACTCCTAGAAAATATGTTCCCAATTACCTCTTTCTTCCCCATCACACCTCCAACATTTGCTGTCAGAGGAAAAATTCTTCGGAGTCTACTTGGGGTATAAAAATACCTACATAAACACTTCCAAGTAAAGATCCTAAATCTTCTAGAATTTATTGCATATTTGGGAGACATACATATATCCCCCATTGTTTCTCTGTGAATTGCTTACCCAATCTCTCTTCCCAATCCATTCTAACTTCATCCGATTGATTCTTACAGTTATAATGCAATATTTTATATGCTCCACTTATTATTCACTTTTTAATGACAGCTTCTTTTCTAGATTCTACTACAAACTCTACCAGTGCTGGTCTTTCACTTAGGATCTCCCATTTCTTTCTCTTTACCCATACTCTGATAGCAATCCTTGACAGTGAAGGTAATCTCCAGCCTGCAGTCCAAGTAAATTCTTGGCCTCTTCCCATTCTATTACATTTCCCTCTCTAATTATTTACTCACTATACCTTGGTTCTTTTGCCAGTTTTCTCCAAAATATTCCAGCCCCCTCTTGTCTAACTGCAGTCATCCCTATTGGCAGTCTCTCCTTTCTCGATTCCTGTGTTGGTTTAGTTCTTAGAACACTTTCTGCTACTTTATGAATATAATATTCTGTCTCGTTTTCCTTAAGGATCTGCATCCAAAATCCCAGTCTATCCTAGTTTCTTGAGCTTCCCTCTGTTTTATCATCATCCTTTTCCACTTTGAATTACAAGCTTTTGATTATGGTATGTATAGGAGCCTTGACTGTGTAGCTTTGAAATACCCCTTTAAATCAGGTCATCCCAAACTGCCTTGTTCTACTGGAATTATCATCTTATCCCACTGGACTCTTGCCACCTTCCCTTGCAGATAAAATCCTTCAGTTCTTTATTAACTGCTATCCACATCTTCTCCTCTGGTTGATAGAAATATACCCGACCTGTGTATAAAACAAAAGAGACTAAAAACATTTTAACTTCCTGTATCTTGTTATCTGTATCCATATAACAGAGCTTCCAATGTCTCAGTTTTTGTATTATCTTTTGTTTAGTCTCTTCCCCACATATCCTTAGCTGCCATGTCAGTATCCTTTTTAATCCACACTGTTGAGGACTTCATTTTATCATTTCCCCATAAATATGGTTATTGCTAAAACAATGTGTGTGGGTACATAATTTACAGCTATTGCCTTTGTTTTAGCTTCATTCATTTTATATCCTGAAAAGATCTAAAACTGTTTCAAACTGTTCCAGAACAATAAATTGCTCTTTTCCAGTTTTATCAGGAATAAAATATCAACTGTAAAAACAGCCAGCTTTTCTTTACGAATTACTGATTAACTATTATATCCTTGAATTTCTGAGTCTCTTTTTTTAATTTTGCCAATGGTTCTAAAAAGGATGCACATAACAAAAGGGAAAGAGGGGACCCCTCCCTGGTTCCTCTGCTAAATAGAAATTATCAGCGAAGAACCCACCCACTTTAATTTTCACCTCTGATCCCTCATATATCCTCCTAATTAACCTCACAATTTTATCAGGGAATATAAATGCTTCCATTGCCCTGCTCATAAACTCCCAGCTTACTCTGTCAAATGCTTTCTCTGCATCAAGACCCACCACCAACAGTGGTATTTTCTTATATTCTGCTTCCCTCTGGATCATCAATGTTCTGTTCTTTCTTCTTCTTTCGGCTTTTCCCGGTTAGGGGTCGCCACAGTGGATCATCTGTACTCTCATGATTGGCAGTGGAGTTTTACGGTGTCAAGTTGCCAGCCTGGCACCCAACCTTCCACAGAAGGCACACACATGCACACACTCACACCTCGGGCCAATTTAGAGTGTCCAATCCACCTACTGCGTGTCTTTGGGATGTGGGAGGAAACCAGAGCACCTGGAGGAAACCCACGCAACCACAGGGAGGACATGCAGACTCCGCACAGAAGGCACCCCAGCTGAGAATTGAACCGGAGAACCTCTTGCTGTGAGGCAGCAACACTAACCGCTGCACCACCGTGGCCGCCCATCATCACTGTACTGTTAAACATCTCAAAATGTTTGCCTCCCCTCCACAAAACCACATTGATCCATATCTATCAATTTTGCAATTCTTTTAGCCATTATACACATAGATGTTATATAATCATGGTTTAGGTTTGAAATGGGTCTGTATAAAGCTGGATCTGATAAGATCTTTATCATCTTTAGGTATTAAAGCCACCACCGCTTTTTCCAGGATGTTAGTACTTCTCCTCGTAAAATACTGTAAACCAAAACCTTCCAGATACTTTCTTTTTCCCTCCTAGCTTCCAAACTTCCACAGGAATGCCATCTATTCCTGGGGGCTTACCTGTGGATTGGTTATACATCAACATTTTTATCTCATCACGTCCTGTAATTGAGCCTAATCTACCTATAACTTTGGCATATTTAATTCTTTCATATACATTTCCATTTGTAACTTTTCTTGATTTCCATATTTCTCTGCTTTGTACAGACTTTCATAAAATTTCCTAAATATTTCTAATACCTCTACAGGACCTAGTTATCTTACCCATTACAGACCCCCCTAAGCTTGGCAGACACCCTTTCTATTTTCTGTTGTCTGAGTCATTGTGCTAAAAGTTTTTTATGCTCTGGAGTTCTTTTAAAAAAAGAACAGTTGCTTACCAGCAACGCTTTTAAACTCATGCATATTACCGAGGTAATACCTTATTTTCTGTTAAGTATTCTGCAACTGTCTCTCTTCTTGCTCTGTGAAATTCCACCTATTCTGCAATACTTAAACATTTGTCAGTCCCGCTAAATAATTCTTATTTCTCAACCATATATCTTTCTTTTATTTCCACCCTAATTTTAAACTCCATTTTAATGTCATCCCATTCCCTAGCTATATTTTCAGAAAACAAATTCTATTTTCTCTAATAATTCCTGAATAATTTCCACTACCCCTTCCTTAAATTCTTCTCTTTTCAACAGATCGGTGGGAAAGCACCAGTCTCTCATTTTTACTTCAATAACCTGCATTTTTATTTTAGTTATTATTGGCACATGATCTGAAATGGTTATTAGATATGTATCAAAACTTTCAATTAAATGCACATCTTCCTGTGAAATTTAAGTTCTGTCTAGCCTAGCCCAGTTTTTGTATGTCAGGGAATAATATGTAGAGTCACTCCAAACTCCTACTTCTGAATTCACATCTTCCATGCCAAATATATTCATAACTTTCTTCAAAAATACACTCTCCTTTGTTATATTTCCCTTGTGCACCCCCCAGACACATCTTCACTGTTGCAAATCAAATTCCAGTCCCCATCTATAAGTAATATCCCTGCAGAAAGCTGATTATTTCTCCCAGAATTTTCTTAAGCTCCATTATAGCAGTTTTAGGTGGAATATAAATGCATGCCTTTGTAATCCTCCTCCTTGGCCAGTAGCCCCTTAGTACTACAACTCTACCATTATTATCTTTTTTATCCTCTTCTATCACTATTGGAGCTCCTCTTGCAATTAATATAAGTACTCCTCTCTTCCTTTGTCCCAGGTATTCCACTGAATAGCCATCCTGAAAACCTCTCTTTAAAAAATTTGAATGTTCGGTTCCTTCCACATTTGTCTCACCATAGCTATTTGCACTCTACATTTTTAAATATAGTTCACTACTCTTTTGTATACATCCAGGAGACCATTTACATTTAAAGATAATATAAAAGGTGTAATTATGTTAAAAAGCTATTATCCCCACCTTTTATGTGTAACAGCTTTTTTGTTAAGTATCTAGTTATAGCTTTTGTGTTACATGCATACACTAATGTTTAGTAGGTTGATCTACTATATCGTTGTTTCTGGTCTCATCCATTTGAGTCTGTGGCACAGGTTACAAAAAAGTTTTTGTTTTACTGAAAGTCCTCAAAAAAAATCCAACCCCAATACACCCCTAAACCTATTAACTTGTAACTAACACACAAAACTAAGTAGATCTTCAAATATTGAAGCTTTACCCTCCACCAACCTACCTACCTAATACGAACAATTGTCACAAACTGACAGCCACAGTCTCAGTTCTGGTTTAACCTAAGACGCATGGAAAAGCCTCGGCTTCTACAAGTGCTGTCTGGGTTTGTCTTATCTTTATTGCTCTCCCAGATTGTTTTCTGAAAGCATTCAAGTGTTTTCCCAATCTCCTAGCCAACAAAACTAAGTATTCTGTTTTTATTGCTCTATTACATAGTCTCCAAGGAGACATGAGAACCAGATACACAGTTCCTTCTACAAACATTTATTTATTTGCTAGAGAAAAGCTTTATTATAATCAATGCTCATTTTTTTTTTTGCTTTCTCTTAAAACGTGTTACTAGATCAAGCCAAGGGTCTTAATCCAGTTATTTCCATATGCTTTATCTTCTTCTTTCGGCTGCTCCCATTAGGGTTCGCCACAGCAGATCAACTGTTTCCATTTCTTCCTGTCCTCTGCATCTTGCTCTGTCACACCAACCACCTGCATGTCCTCTCTCACCACATCCATAAATCTTATCTTAGGCCTCCCACTTTTCCTGTTACCTGGCAGCTTCATCCTTGGCATCTTTTTCCCAATATACTCTGCATCCCTCCTCAACACATCTCCAAACCAATGTAATCTTGCCTCTCTAGCTTTGTCTCCAAACCTTCCAACCTGGGCTGACCCTCTAATATACTTATTCCTAATCCTGTCCATCCTCATCACACCCAGTGCAAATCTTAACATCTTCAACTCTGCCACGTCAAGCTCGGACTACTGCCGTTTTGTCAATTCCACTGTCTCCAACCCAAATAACACAGCTGGTCTCACTACCATCTTGTAGACCTTCCCTTTCACTCTTACTGGTACTCGTCTGTCACAAATCACTCCTGACAATCTTCTCCACCCACTCCATCCTGCCTGTACTTTCTTCTTCACCTCTCTTCCACACTCACCATTACTCTGAACTGTTGATCCCAAGTATTTAAACTCATCCATCTTCGCCACCTCTACTCCCTGCATCCTCACCATTCCTCTATTCTTCCTCTCATTCACACACACATATTCTGTCTTAGTCCTGCTGACTTTAATTCTTCTTCTCTCTAGAGCATATCTCCACCTCTCCAGAGTCTCCTCCACCTGTTCCTTACTCTCACTACAGATCACAATGTCATCTGCAAACATCATAGTCCACAGTGACTCCTGTCTGATCTCGTCTGTCAACCTGTCCATCACCACTGCAAATAAGAAAGGGCTCAGAGCTGATCCTTGATGTAATCCCACCTCCACCTTAAACGCATCCGTCACTCCCACCGCAGACCTCACCGCTGTCACACTACCCTCGTACATATCCTATACCACTCTTACATACTTCTCTGACACTCCCAACTTCCTCATATAGTACCACAACTCCTCTCTAGGCACCCTGTCATATGCTTTTATTAATTCCACAAAGACACAATGCAACTCCTTTTGACCTTCTCTGTACTTCTCCATCAACACTCTCAGAGCAAACATCACATCTGTTGTGTCCTTTCCTGGCATGAAACCATACTGCTGATCACTAATCACCACCTTCCTTCTTAACCTAGCTTCCACTACTCTTTCCCATAACTTCATGCTGTGACTGATTAGTTTAATCCCTCTGTAGTTACTACAGCTCTGCACATCACCCTTATTCTTAAAAATCGGTACCAAAACACTTTCTCCATTTCGCAAGCATCCTCTCACTTTCCAAGATTTCATAAACCATCGTTAAAAACTCCACTGCCATTTCACCTAAACACCTACATGCTTCAACAGGTATGTCATCTGGACCAACAGCCTTTCCATTCTTCATCCTCTTCATAGCTATCCTTGCTTCCTCCTTGCTAATCCACTGCACGTCATGATTCACTATCTGCACATCATCCAACCTTCTCTACCTTTCATTCTCTTCATTCATCAACCCCTTCAAAGTACGTTTCCATCTGCTCAACACACTCTCCTCGCTTGTGAGTATGTTTCCCTCATTATCCTTTATCACCCTTACCTGCTGCACATCTTTACTAGCTCGGTCCCTCTGTCCAGCCAATCGGTACAGGTCCTTTTCTCCCTCCTTAGTGTCCAACCTTTTACACAACTCTTCATACGCCTTATCCTTAGCCTTCGCCACCTCTCTCTTTGCCATGCACCACATCAACTTATACTCGTCTACTTTCTTCATCTCTTTGACAATCCCACCTCTTCTTCGCCAACCTCCTTCTCTGTATACTCTCCTGTATCTCTTCATTCCACCACCAGGTCTCCTTGTCCTCCTTCCTCTTTCCAGATGTCATACCAAGCACCTTTCTAGCCATCTCTCTTACTGGCTCTGCTGTAGTTACCCAGCTATTCGGTAACTCTTCATTGTCACCTAATGCCTGTCTTAGCTCTTCCCTGAACATCACCTCACAATGACCCTTTTTCAATTTCCACCATTTGATCCTTGGTGCTGCCCTCACACTCATCCTCCTCTTCTTGATCACCAATGTCATCCTACAAACCATCATCCTATGCTGCCTAACTACACTTTCCCCAGCCACCACTTTACAGTCTCCAATCTCCTTCAGACTGGCCCTTCTACACAAGATATAATCCACCTGTGTGCATCTTCCTCCACTCTATGTCATTCCCATATGCAATAATGAGAAAAAGTAAATCAATTTTTTTATCATGCTCTTCTGACCAGACTTTTTTTTTTTTTTTTTTACATTGCACTGCCTACATTTCTTAAAACTGAAGGAAATTTTTTAGTAAACCCATAACACTTGAAAATAACTGAGAAAACTTTACTTTATAGCATGCAGATTATATCATGCATTATAAAAATACTACTATTAAGAACAAAAGTTTGTTTTACTTAGTTAACTCTCTCCATCCTCTAACCCTCTGCTAAGTGTACTTCCAAACATTAATAACATGAAGTAGAGCATATGCTTTAGAGTACCCTACAAGTTTAACAAAGTCAAAAAAGTCCAATATTTCCAGGGTTTTGTTTTATGTTTCACAAATATAGTTAATGCTTTATAATCCCACATTTATTTCTCAATTTCTGAGTTGCTGATTTATTCCTGTTAATCTCCATCTCCAAATCCAGTCTGTTTCATTTCCAATATACTATTATTTCTTCTAGTCAGCTCTTGTGCTTTCTTCTGTCTCTCAAGCATTTTCCATTAAAACATTGGAAAAAGTTTCACTGGCAGTGTCTCTCGTTGGTCTTTATTACCAGAAGAAGAAGAAGCAGAATTTCCTTCTATTTCACAGGTCACGTTTTGTTGGACAAACTTTTGTATTTCCCCCTTAGCATTTTCTTTTTTATTTTGCCCCTCCAGGAAAGAATATTCTGAAGACAGCTGGGTACAGCAGTTTGACTCTCACTCCTGCTTCTCAACATTCCTTGATTAGTGGAATAAATTTACTCCTCTTCTGCTTGGTGTACAGTGATCAATCATTTTCCACAAACACACTACTCTCTCCCAATTTTAGTACTTTGTTGTTCTGCCACATATTTGTCAGAATCAACTCCTTCTGCTGGTAGGATTGCATCTTTACTATTAATGGTCTAGGTTGTTTTCTCATGGCCAGGTTTGGAGCATACACATGATGTTGTCCTTTCAATTTACAACTCCTGCTGTGGAATACCAGTCCAGTTGCTTATTTGTGCTTTCATAAAATTAATACAGTCCATTCCTTCCAGCTTCTCTGGTACAGCAGAAAATCTCAGGCTTTCCTTATGTACTCTGCCCTTGAATTCTCTTATTTTTTGAAACATCTCTTCTCAAGCAGTCTCTTATGCAGTCAGCCTTTCCTTCATTTCAAACTCTGATTTTTGCAGTTTTATAACCTCATCTGAATATCCGTTTAAGGCTTCTTCCATTTTTTTCCAGCCTTTTGCTAATTGAGCTAATATACTCCATTTTAATCAGCTCTAAGTGCATTTGGTTTATTTTTTCCTCTAGATTACTAAAAGTCACGTCTTATACCAAAGCTGGAGCTTGCACTGCTTTTTGCTGAACAACTGCAGAATTCTTCCTAGTAAGTGTTTTTTTCTCACCTTTTGTGATTGATTTTCTTTCAGGTTCCTTGAATTTCTTTTTTGCTGGCATCCAGGCAGTGCACTTACTAGCCAGTTACCGAAATTGACCCCAAAATACGAGTTTACTGGCTCTCTCGTTTAAATTTCTGTTTTCACACTAGGAGAGCCGAAATTAAGCTGTTACTCAATGTGGAGCCATCTTGGAAGCTTTGTGGCTGAAAAGGGTCTTATGACCAGCCCACCTAGCCAGTTTACAAACATTAGGTGGGTAGGTAAGTAAATAAAGACACCCTTCAAATTTCATCAAAATATTTTAGGCACAGCTATGTGTAACAACATACCATAATGCCAGGGACCACCAACACATTCACAGTACTGTATATCATTTGAATGGTTAAATTTGAAATACAAGAAATAGTTGCCAAATGAGACAGAAGTTCTTCATCTTCATTCATTTTGGGTAACTACTGTTTTGCCACAAACATTTCATCAGCAAACTCAAGTTGAAAACTGCATCATATATGAAAGAAATGACCAAGCTCTTATATACAAAATGTTGATGATGCATAAATATGCTTCGCAACCCAACACTCTAGACTCACTACAATCTAAGCAGTAAGCTCACTCTTCTGGTATGTTGCATCAAATATGTAGCCTGTTACTGGGGCCTCTACCCAAGCTGCCAAATCCTTAAGCAAAAACAGGTTCCTAATGGTCTCCTAACAAATAAGTCATCTTTCTACACCTCCTAGCCCACAGGGCACATCCTAAAAAGATAAGGGAGAAGATCAGAATGCCTCCAGTAAAAGCCTTTTTGGCGGTCAGGGAGAGTTAGTGGACTTCTTCTCATAAGCTTCAGGACTTTCCTAAACTTGCAGCCATCTGGAGGAGGTGTGAGAGAAACACCATCTACCTTGTCCATATCTGACACAGGAAACTCCCTAGGGAAATTGACATGCCTCCTCTTGTACATATTCTTCCTGGGAATCCATGGTAGGGACATTCTGAGGATAAGGAAGAAGCAGGAAAATCTGATCTCTAAATGATTATTCCAGTGACTTTCCAAACCTCTGGACTCAAGGTCGAGAAGAACAGGAGGCCGCAGGAACAGAATGAAGAGGATCTTGAGTTAGAACCACTGCAGTAACACGTACCAAGGGAGACCCATGAAGAGCAGGATGCAACATCAGTGCAGGGGCCAGTGTCAAATATCCCCATCAACAATGCTGAAGGAGGGAAATCCACAGTGATCACTACCAAAGCAGGAGCAACGGTAGGCCTTGGCAATGAAAAGTCAGTCTTCGCAGACATTGAGAAGTTTCTAGGTGCAGTTATTGGCATAGAATATCTTGCTTCCAAAAGCTCAAAGGCATACGATACCTGGGGTCAGAATAGTGTTTAGGGTATGACAACAGACAGATCTCTACTCATCAATCACAAGCCTCAGAGCTGTCGAAGGCGCTCAGTTCCAAGGAAGTCAAAACTAACAGGGTTCCTATCAAAGGCAGAGTCAACATAGAAGGCAAAGAATACTGTTTTTCCACAATATTAACCACATACAACATCAAGGTATCTACAGACATTGACTAAACCAAAGACAGGACTGACAAAAGTGATAAGGCAATGGAATGGGAAGAAACAGAGTTTCTTTCCACTCTGAACAAAAGGGAAGACATAAAATCTACCTTCATTTACATCTGCAAAAGAGTCTCCATCATCTTACTTTAGACCAAGTCAATTGCTACAAAAGTATATAGAAGGAAGACGATACCTAAATGAAATGCATGGCAGAGGGAAGCCTAAAGGGGAATCTGGTTAGCTCTACATCTGATGGAGAGGTCCCTCTCTGTACCTGAGTAATTTAAATTTGTCCATCTCCAACACCAACAGTTTAGGAATACCTGACACAGAACAGAAAGAAGACTCGCTCTGCTAGATTTCTTAACAGATACCAGGGAAGAATCTCTAGAGAAGTGATACTTATCTAGTTTGCATTTCCTGTTCACAATTCACTCTTTAGGATGGTGTTTCTGAAAAATGCAAGAAGCCATGGGAAGATGAGAAGTGGAAAATTCATTGGACTTGCTAGAAGAATTCTGAAACAAACCTTTTAGGGCAAGCTTATTTCTCCTTTCCCAAAGGATTATCCTATCAAAACGTTTACAGATGTCACTCACTAACTTAAAATACTGTAATCTTGAGCAAAACATGCACATGACATGCCTCTCCTGTTTGGAAAGTAGTGACCACAATTTCCACATTTTTTTTTTACAACCAGCTTCCTGTTCCTCCTTGCACAATCACTAAAAGACAAATTCACTGACCATATTGTGTTAAAAATATCCTACAACACTAAAAGCAGACCAGAAAACCTGTGGCCTGTGATAAGGGATACCCTACATATCAAGTACAACAAAACAATAAAAGACTGGCTATATCCTGGAGAGATGAAAACAAGACTGAATTGACAGTTTAACAAAACAAGTGTTTGTTTGTGTCTTTCGGCTTTTTCCCGGTGAGGGGTCGCCACAGCGGAACTCTGGTCCGCTAATGATTGGCAGTTGATTTTCACGTACCAGCTTGCCAGGCCTGACGCACAACCTTCAAAGAAGGTACGCCCATTCACGCACGTCTCCACTCAGAAGACGCTCTAGCTGAGAATCGAACCGGACATCGTCTTACTGTGAGGCCACAATGCTACCACAGCACCACCACCGCAAAACAAGTGTAAAGGGGAAAAAAAAGGAGTTTACCAGCTTTTAAAGATGATACAACAGCCTAAGTCTGTTTCCACTGTGTGTTCAAGAGCAGCGAAGCACATATCTTGAGAATGACTGAGCTGCCTTCCTGGGAAATGGAGGAGTTGGAGCTTGAGAAAAATTTCTGTGTGTTAAGCTGACATGAGTTTGCAGCAAAGTCCTACAGGTACTTAAGAGTAGGGACTACAGGAACCTAGATTTTTAATCCAAGCTAAAATATTAAATATTACCAAATTGTAAGATCACACTCAATATTCAGCAGGAGCCAGTCTGCCTTTGGAAAAATTTTGCACAGCGCTTTCACACCTGGAAACCAACACCATTCCATCAATAATAATGGCAGAAGAAAAAAAGATTGTTCCCTTTTCTGAATGCTTTTTTTTTCCTTACTGTTTTTTAACTACGCTTTAACAGAGTATTAGCTAGCACTACTTGCATGATTTAGCATATGATGCCCTCAAATACTGTTAAATAACTAGGACTAAAAAGCAGGAATCTTTCAAGTAATGCTAAAGAGTGATGCTTCTGAAATGTCAGATTTTTTTTTTTTTTTTTTTAAATCAGCATTTTAGCCCCTTCCCCGCATTACCATCACAACTGGCTTATTCACTATCCTATTTTTAACCCAGTTATCAGCAGGAAAAGGAAGGAAATGATGGCTGTAGATCAATCCATCATCCTTGTGAAGGTAGGTATGTTTATTTACTTCTTTAAATTTATCAGGGCAGAATGTGATCAAAAAATGACAAATTACAGGCTCAGTCTGGTTCTCATAGCACTTTCACAGCTGCTGAGTGTACACCTTATACTCAAGTCTGCAGTACTAACCTGCTTATGCATATATGTGCTCATATGTAGACACACACACACACACACACACACACACACACACACACACACACACCAATCTCTAGTTAGTGTTACATGGCAGGCTATATGTCAATCTCAGCTTGTTCCCCATCTTGCTGGACTGTCACTCAAACATCTGTAGCTGGCAGTATCACAGAAGCACAGAACCCCCTGACTCACCGAAAGCTTGACAAGCCAGTTTCAGTAACTTACTCACACATTCCTGGCCAGCTGCTCAACACCACAGACTACTTAAGTCAGTGTATCATACCCTTGCTTTACACGGTGCTTTTCATAATGCCTGTAGTACATTTACAAATACTGCATCAGCTTGCTTAGCTTACAAGCACTGCGTCATTTTGTTAAACTGCAACCAGCAAGTTGGAAAACACTGAACCTAACAAACAGAATACATGTTAGCTATATTTTACAATATGAAGTACAGTTTAAAGCTTTCTTTTAAGCAGTTTTTTCCTGTCACATTTACTGTACATGCTCTTCATTGGGAACAATTAGTCCCAATACACATTCAGAAAGACGGGTTATTGAATATGGTTACCTCAGCAACAGCTCTGCACTGAAAAGGATGTTATGAAAGAGGAAACGAATATAAAAAGTTTTATAACACTCCAAAACCTGAATAACACATCCCAGAAACCTTGCAGCAGATTTGATACAGATGGAAACCATTCTTATTTACACCTGGCAACACTTTCTAAACTATTTCTTTATTTAAAATACCACTTAAGCTCTTCTTTATTGTCATTTTTTCAGCCACCACTTCTAAGCATACCTCTCAACTTCTCTGCTCAAGAATTCTACACAAAGCTAAAAATAATGGGGGGGGGGGCGCCACAAAATCAAAAGACAACTTTTAAATGTTATTCCAATTCAGTAAAAAGTTAATACAAAAAATGTTTTGTATCAGCATGCATTTTCTGAACAATAAGTAAGAAACTCTGTTTGGCATTATTGGTGACTGCAATCCTTGGTGATTTACCAGAAACGCCAAGAGTTCTGTGAGGGACTGGGCAAAAATATGAGGCAATATCAGGGACAACATACAAAATTCTGGACAGCTGAGAAGTATGCTTCTGAAGCAGCAAGATGTCATGTACAAGCAGCAGACCTTGCTGGTCATGACATCATTGGATTCTGGAAACAGCAGCAATATATTATCAGTGCAGAGAAAGCCAAATCATCAACTTAACTGGACTGATGTTAACAAATCACTCTTGATGCTTCAATTAAAAGCATTCTGCAAACTCTGGTATAATGTTAGATTTATCTTTACTTATTAATTTAACATTCATTAACAGGGTAAGAGGACTGGTTTAAGGACCCTTTTTAGCCATGACCTAGGCCAAGATGGCATAGCACGATACATGCATCAAACCATAACATTAAATTATAAAATACACTGTGGCAATACAGCTTGCACTTCTTGAATATTCTTCCTAATGATCTGCTTCCATGACCATTCCCTTTGTTACAAAAGAACATACTTGGTAAATAAATACCCAGAAATCACGACAAAACCGAACAAAGCAGCTAAAGATGTGACATTTTCAGAATGAGAGCTGTATAAAGCATTTCAAAGAAGTCAGTCAATCAACAAAAGCTTCTTAATAGGTCTTAGCTAGCAGTTAAGAGATGAGGGTAACAATACAGCAGGGCATTTTAATTAGCATTGATGTTCCTGATTAACTAGGAGCTTTCACTTGCATCCCATTTCCAATACTGTTGCCGCATTCATTTACAAGCAGCATAGCTGCTCCCATGGCAACGCAGTATGTCTGCATAAGGCAGCTGTTGCTAAGAACGCAAGGTGTTTTGTAAAGAAGAAACCACCTGCTGTAATAAGACATATTTAGTCACCAATAATAACAGCAAAATCTAATTGCACACTGAAAGCCCTGTATGAGGACAGATAAATGATTTCCCATACAAGGCAATATGAAAGCATTCAGGAATTAGTGAAGTCATTCAACTCAGTATCTAACTGAGAAGATAACAACTAGCAATCTTCTATCAAGTGTGTAGCAGGGACCTTCCTACTATGTTATCCCCAGCCTGCATCCAGTTCATAGGTTAATAAGCAAGTACTAGGCTAGCTGCTCTTGCAGACCATTTTAAGCCTTGCCAATTTTCCTCAAAGGTGAGAATCAAACCCTGTACCTTGCGTCTGTGAAGTAAACATTATGCAAACACCCTCAGCCCTTAACCTACTGAATTCCTGCTTGATATTACTGAAAGTCTAAGCAGTAATCAGTGGTCAGAATCAACTCTTCACTTCCTGTCTCTGAGGTGACCACCTTAACCATTATGCCATCCACACTTTTTTTTTTTTTTTTTTTTGAAACAGAAGTGACCAAAGGTGAGAATCAAACCCTGCACTTTGTGCCAGGGAGGTAAATAATTTAACCATTAAGCCAACTCCCAACCCCATAATATAGACAATTGTAGGTTTTCCCCAGTACTTCCTATATATGGGCACTGGTACATTTTTCCTTATTTGCCCTGCTATTCTAATCTGACATATTCACATCATTGTTGCAATGCTGTTGTTCTCTGAACCTTGTTTTAATTTTTGTAAACTTTAAGTGTGTGGTTAATTGTTGTATTAGACTACCTGTTACTGTGCACTGTGTCAAATACAAAAGACTACCCTATTACAGCACGCAAAATGTAAATACATTTGCCAGTTTTAGTTTCTCAGCAGTTTGTACATTTAACTACGATATCAGCAAAATTACAAGACTGTACAATCTATTCCCACACCTTACTCCTGTAATTCCTATTCTAATAATGGCACTGCTGTGGAGTATGGAGTGCTGTGCTCCAAAGGTAGACTCCTTTAGAAGAGATGTTACAAGGAGGTCCCCCATTTTCAACCTGCTGCTAGTGTGTGAGGATAAGCTGAAACAGGACATGTCAGCTGGCATGAGAGAAATGCTACTTGTGTAAACCTAAGTTATGAAAGTCAGAAACATAAAGAGATGGGAAAACAGAGTATTCCTGATTTGCACAATGTGTTCCAACTACTATACTACATAAACAAAAGGTGTAATAGTGTGTGTGTGTGTGTGTGTGTGTGTGTGTGTGTGTGTGTGTGTGTGTGTGTGTGTGTGTGTGTGTGTGTGTGTGTGTGTGTGTGTGTAGGAGGTAACCTGTTTGCAGTGAGGTACAAAAATCTCTGCTATTTCTCAAATACCTGAACACATTTTAGAGTGCACTTCTAGTAGAGTTTATCACTCATTACAGAGACAGACAAATAAAGATGTGTCAAGATCTCTCCACAGCTCCCATCCATATTACCTAGAACCATATGTTTTAATAAGCTACTTACCACCTTGTCATCCTATTACATTTCATCACACTCCATCTTTATTTCTTCTTAATGCACCCCCTATTTCCCACTCTGCCAACATCTAGCTTTATCCCTACTATTGCTCCATCTGAACAAAGTAATCCAGTAACTCCTTTTCAGAAGACCCTAATGTGAACCTTCACCAGTAGGCCTCCTAGCTTCAAGGAGGGCAGAGAATGAACAGTTAAATTACTCAGGGTCCATGGAGCAAGGAGTCAATCAGCTGAGACAAGTGCAGGAAGCCATTATACTGCAGACAATCAAACTCCCTAACATGAGAAGCAATGTGCAAGGATGTCCACACATATGTACGTCATGCTCTGGATGTCTGTCTCTTCCCATTCAACCTTAGATAGCCTGGGGAGTGTCTGTTTGGTATTACAGGTAATGTAGGCTGTGACTTCACCTCCTTCCCACCACAACAGGAGAGCTAGCCATCAATTCATTCATCCTAATTTTCATACCTAAAATCCGAGTCCGTCACCTTGGTTCTGTGCCACCTGGCCAGCCCTACCTCCTTTATAGTGATTTGTAAAAGCCTCACAGCAATCTTTAGTAAGCAAATTACTGTTCATGCAAACAGAAGTATCACATTTACAAACTAAGCAACCATACTGCACTATAGAAGTTCCGTTTCCTCTCATCAGCTTAAACCGATCCCATAATAAAAGAAAAATGGACCTAAACAGAAGTGAAGTGAGCACAAGTAAATAAAAAAGCACAAGTAAATAAAAAATCTAGCTGTTGTGTAAATTAAGTCAATGAATAACTGCATAAATGTCTTTTGCACAACATGAAATTCTTTATTTAACTTCAATTATTATTTCGATATTTTACTTTTTAACTTTCCAATATAACATGTACATTCTTGGTTAATGAAAATAAAATGGCAAAAGGCACACAATGCTTGGAAATATCCAACTAAAAATAAATAAAGTAAAACTCGAACCACAACACTGTTTTGTGCTTTCATTTATTTGACTTCTTCAGAACAATATATCAAGTGAAACCACACCTTTTAAACACATAACATAAAACAACCAATCAAAACTCTGATGTTAATAATTGTGTTTTCTTCTTTGTCCTTTTAATTTAAAAAGGCAACCAACTGAAATTAAATCATTTAACTCTAGATGAACTCCTGCATTCAGCAGTAGCTGCCAATCCAACTCCATTTTTTCCATATAAAGTGTCAAAATACCAGCATACAGGCTTTGCTGTATTCCCGCCTCTCCTCGACTAGTTTAGACCAGTATACAGGCTTTGCTGTATTCTGGGCTGTGGTGTAGTTCCTGTGTTGTCCATTACCTTACTTGGATAGAAGGAAGTTTCTTTGCTCATCAGTGGGAGTGGGGAGCCTTGAGCAGCCTATCTGTCCCTGAAGGAGTGACCTCAGCTCAAGAGCTTGTAGTAATTGGTTGTTTTGGACCATTTCTAGCTCTTTTGAAGTTCCCCGTTTAAAATCCGCCTCCGAGCGTTTTTTTCTGGCTATACTACTCAGAAACAGCTCCTCGTGGTCCTGCAGAGTGGTCCCAGCAGCAGAGAACTGAGAAAAGCGACTACTTTCCTGATTTAAGTATTTGTTGCTGTTTTTTACCTAAAATACATTCTCTTGCTTACTTTAAACAAGCTTACACTGTTTTTTTAGCTGTTTGTTGCATTATATATTATCTGCACTTAAAGTTACATTTGGTCGAAAATTGGTCGAAAGTTTGTTTGTTTGTTTGTTAAATTTAACTGTTGAGGCTGCCCAGTAAAGTGTGCTAGCCTGTGTAACTGATTTATTACTGTTTACTGCATTTCTGTGTGCTTTCTATCTCAAAAACAAAAAAATCCTTGTTTTCCCGCCTCTCCTCGACTAGTTTAGACCAGTATACAGGCTTTGCTGTATTCTGGGCTGTGGTGTAGTTCCTGTGTTGTCCATTGCCTTACTTGGGTAGAAGGAAGTTTCTTTGCTCACCAGTGCGAGTGGGGAGCCTTGAGCAGCCTATCTGTCCCTGAAGGCGTGACCTCAGCACAAGAGCTTGTAGTAATTGGGTTGTTTTGGACCACTTCTACCTCTTTTTAAAGTTCCCTGTTTAAAATCCGTGTTTGCGCGGCTTTGCGCAATTGTGCGCATAACGCAGCACCGGTTAAATCTTTTCTGGCTCTGCCACGTCTGCTCTTCAAATTTTCCATTAAGAAAGTTCTACTCTTATAATAATCAGTCTACTCGCTTTATTATAAGCCTAGCACTTGTTCTCAAAACCTCTCTTCTAAGTAAGCACTCTCAAACTAAAGAAAGCACTACATCCATCTACCACCCCTGTGAGTACCCACTTCCCTTAAAGGCACAGCACTCCCTTATAATATTCTAGCATGTCGAGTGGTAGATTACTAGCATCTTCTCCGGCTCAGCTGGTTCAGATGGGAATCTTGAGACAATGCTACAATTGTCTCATGTACACAGACAACCCTCTCCTCCTCCCAACAAACACAAATACATGTGAGAGATGCAACTATATAGCCAAACTGGAGGCTGAACTCTCCCAACTCAGGACTGTCAAGACCAGACAGGAGGAGAAGGTAACCACACACACAGTAAACCCAGTCCCACATAGACCTACCACAACTGCAAACCCAACACATAATAACACAAAGACATACTCGGAGGCGCTAACAAAAAACTTACCAAAACAACAGAGGCTCCCAAAGCATACACCCAAAAATCCACCACCTAAAAACAAAACACATACTTCAATAAATCAGTGTGTCAAACAATCACAGCCCTTAAGGCCAAACACTATGCCTGATACACTAGTAATAGGTGACTCTATAGTCAGACACACTGACGTTCCGCTTACCAGGCTGAACAAGGAGAGGGTAATGGTGAGTTGCCTTTCGGGAGCTAGGATCCACCACATAACACACGCACTCAGGTCACTCCAAAGCAAGTACAAATATGACTCCGTCACTGTCCATGCCGGCGTGAATGACCCGAGACGTACCTCCCTGGACTACATGAAAAGAGACATAGAGGAGCTCTCTGATTATGTAGCCCAGGCTGGTATGACCCTGACCCTGAGCAGCATCTTGCCCTCACCAAGAATGATGCCACAATACAAAGACAAGATGATCAGCTTTAATAATTGGCTCAATTACTGGTGTCATTCTAGGGGGATCCAATGTCTGTCTGCTTGGGATGACATGCTGGACTAGTCACGCTGCTTCGCAAGGGACGGCTTGCATCTGTCACCACTGGGCTTCCGGATATTGGCTAAGGCTCTTGCCACCCCCATAGTGCCTTTTTTAGGCAAGGCTCAAAAGACAAACCCACCTCCTTAGAAAACAAAAATGGAAATAAATTAAGGGTAATGCTGCTCAACGCCAGAAGTCTAAATCCAAGATGCAGGCTCTCGAAGCACTCCTCAGTATGGAGAACATAGATGTCTGTGCAGTCATGGAAACCTGGTTCAAGGCTCCTGAGAGCACCCCAGCGCTACCAGGCTATACCTCGTATCATGCTTTTCGGCCCCAAAACTCGGGCCAAACCAAAAAGGGAGGGGGAGTGTCCATATTCATCAAGGACACCCACACCTCCAGGTTAGTGGCAACACATGAAGCATCAGAGACCATCCAGGTGCAACTAACCATAGGCAAAACTGCTATACAACTGGTAGCATGCTACAGACCACCCTCCCAATCTCAGGAACCCCATTCAGCCTTCCTGAAGACATTGGAGGATATGAATGTCTCACCAAACACCATCATATTAGAAGACTTCAACTACCCTAACATAGACTGGGTGCATTATTCTAGCCCTAACACCCTAGCCCAAAGGTTCCTGGAATTCATAAATTCAAATGCAATGGAACAGCTAGTCACCTCTCCCACAAGGGGAGATAATACACTAGACCTGATCATCACAAACATGGGGACAAAGTGCTCCACACCGGAAGTATAACCCTCACTAGTGAGATCTGACCACAAACTAATCACCCTGGATATACATATCCCACCTCCACCCCCAACACAAAAGACTACAGTGAAAAACTTCTCAAAAGCCGACTTTACACTTCTTAAGACTGAGATGGTATCCTTTAAGCCCACTGGGCCAGTGGAAACCACATCCCACAATGCTGAATCCTTCACAAATGCTTTCTACGGACATCTTCAAGAATGCATGGATCATGCAATCCCAAATAAAACCAAGACCCTCTCCACCAAGGGCAGGCGTCCTGTCTGGTGGACCCCAGCCATAAACAAATTGTATAACAAAAGAAGGAAGCTACTGCACGTCAGAGCAAAATCCCATAAAGAGAAGGCATCTCTGATCAGCACTAGTAGAAAGCTACGGTCTTTCATAAAAACATCCAAGGCCAACTTTGAGAGAAAAATTGCTATGGACACTAAAGATAACCACAACGCCTTCTTCTGCTATGTTGGAAACCCTCAGATATGCTCAGAGTTAGTTCACAATGACAAAAAATAAACTGAACCCACAGATATTGCCAACATTCTGGCAGACAGGTTCAGTGCAAATTTCTCCCCTCCCTCACCCCCAAAAGCGGAAATACTTATTCCAGCTGAATGTAACCTCCCTGTCATCTCAGATGTCCAGGTGAGAACCGCCCTCAGCAAAGCTAAAAATACAGCATCAATGGGACCTGACGGTATCCCGGGTTGCGTGCTACGTGAACTCCAAGAGGAGCTAAACCCGCACATAAAAATGCTATTTATCCTTAGCCTTACTACAGGATATGTACCTGAACACTGGCGTACAGCAACAGTGGCCCCACTCCACAAAGGAGGCACCTCTACAGACCCTGGTAACTACCGCCCCATAAGCTTAACCAGCCTGGACTGCAAAGCTATGGAAAGAATCATTATGGAACTCATAAACAGAGACATTGGGGACCTACAGACACTTGATCCCACCCAGTTCGGCTTTGTAAAGGGCAGATCCTGCCTTTTGAACCTGGTTGACTTTTTCGAAACAGTCACTAGAGCCATTGACGAGGGCAAAGAAGTCCATACAGCCTACCTGGACTTGGCTAAAGCTTTCCACACGATACCCCACTCAGGCATCATAGATAAGCTCAACAGCTTAAGTGTAAATCCATATGTCGCAAGATGGGTTGCAAACTGGCTAAAGGATAGAACCCATAAAGTCAAAATCGCTGGAGCCATGTCAGACTCCAAGCCAGTCACAAGTGGTGTCCCACAGGGCTCTGTCCTGGGACCCCTCTTGTTCGGCATTTATTTCTCAGATGTGAAAGCAAACATGGGAGGGTTGTGGCTGACAAAGTTCGCAGATGACTGCAAACTAGGCACCATAGTCGATACACCAGCTGACACATACATCCTACAGAAAGGCCTCAGTGAAATGGACAACTGGTGCCGGAGTCATGGCCTTAAACTAAATGCCAAAAAATGTATAGTCATCCCCTTTGGGAAAAACAAAGTACCCACAAATTATCACATAGACAGTAACCCACTTAGTACGGAAAAAGTAATCAGAGACCTGGGGACCCAAGTCGATAGTGACCTCTCATTTGACACCCACGTTGCCAAAGTGGTTAGAAAGACTTTCTACCTTGCCCACCTTATCATGAAGGGATTCACATCTAGATCAAAGGAGGTCATTGTACCCCTGTACTCCTCCCTTATCAGGCCCATGATTGAGTACAATGCCCCATTTGGTATGTACCTCACCCGGCACTTGCAACAGCTGGAGAGACCCCAAAAGTACCTCACCAAGAGGATCAAGGGTCTCCAACATATGTCATATGCTGCCAGACTAAAGAAACTCCAGCTCTATTCAGTAGCATACCGCCTACTCAGAGGTGATCTGTGCCTGACGTACAAGGCCATGTCCAATCAGGAATTGATGGGCATGCTCCACCTCAAAAAATCCAAATCCATCAGAACCACGAGAGCTAAAGATTTAAACCTCAGCACAAATATGAATAGGACATGCTGGAGGGACAGATTCATAACTCAGAGGCTTCCCATACTTTGGAACAGAATCCCAGTTCATCTTAGGCAGAGCCCCTCACTGACTCTCTTCAACAGAAACCTTGACGAGTGGATGGGAGATCGTAGGTTTACCCCGGGGGTCATCTCTGTGTCACTACTAGACAGAGGCATAGTAAACTAATTCTATTATGTAAGGGGGTCTTCACTGTGTCACTACTAGACAGAGGCACAGTATTCCAAATCTATTCTGTACACTTCTGTGCCATTACACGGGGTGGCGAAAGCCACATTACTATGGCTAGGCTTATAAATGCCCCAGGGCAGATAGCCTAGTACTAAACTATGAAACTATGAAACAAAATCACTGCCTTCACATCCAATGCAACATTATCTAAAACAAGGAAAATACTGAAATTGATAAGGGATTAAATGAAACAATGCAGTGCTTATTCAAAGTATCCTCTGTTTGCTTCTTCTTTTGTGATTAAATAGGTTCATAGATTCTTTGCTTCAATTTCTGGCAGTCTTCCCAATGCAGAATGCTTTGCATCTCATATTTTGTCAAGCAAACAATTCCAGTCAACATTATAAGCTATCTTTTTCCATCAATAAAAGACATTGCCAACTCCACTGACAAATTGCTCTTTTCCTTAAAACTTTTTTTTGCGGGGGGATAACCTACCACTGCACCCACATTCCCCCACCCTTGAACTTACATATACCAACTCCAATATCGCCATACCTTGGAGAAAAGGGAATATTCCAAGAAAAAGCATTGCGGACTTGGTATATGCAAGTCTGTTTTTTCAGCCAGTTAGTCTCTGTATTTCAGGCTTCACTCTAGCGGGTCCCGACATTTCAAATGGTTGCCTCAGCTCTGTCTTCTTGCCTCATGTTCAGCCACTTTTCACTTTACAGTCATATGCAACAACCAAATTTAATCCTTAATTGTAAATTAAACAACATACGAGTCCAAATTTAGTCCACTACATCTTAACTTTCTAAAACGAACAGCTGAAAATATTTCAAAGGTTTTACTCCTATATTTAACTTTCCCTTAACTTCATGTTTTTTTCTCTACAACTTTCTCAAAGCTATGTCCAATAATAAAATATTTGAAAAAAAAAATGTGGCAACAAATGTTTATACACAAATAAATTACCATCTACCCTGTGATCAACATGTTTTCAGAAATTCCTTTAGTTACCTAACAGTCCTACTCTCTGCCACATATGCTATTTATTGGAGAATAAATTATGCCTTTATTACTGCAGACATCTTCAAAAACCTGACTTGGCAATTCATAACAGTTAACCACAACCTTATCAGGAACAACGGTAAAAAAATGAAATGCTGGGGATAATACCATCATTTGGTTCAAAACCTTCTTAAATATCAGGTCTTTTCAGGTATATTCCAATGGCCTACTCCCTGAAATGAGTATACTCAACACCGGAGTGCCTCAGGGCTCTTTACTAGGGCCACTCTTTTCACTTTCTATTAAAGGACATTATATGTGATCTCCCAATCACAACATAAATTATGTATGCAGATGACACTTTTCATTGAAGCTAAATCCCTACAGCATAACAAGAAATCTGAAGTCACCAATCTGTGCAACTTGCTTCACACAAACTTCCTTACAATAATACTATGACTAACATTAACGCATTCTCTACAGCAAGTAAACTGTCAATTCTGCCTGCCTTAGTAATAAAAGACACAAAAGGTAATGTCATTCCCACTGCCACACAGCAAAAATACCTAGGGGTAACACCACAGTCAAACTTCAATATTCACACGTAACATAACCAATGAAGTAAATGCATAAACGTAAGTTATGTACTTATGATAGATCCGTGTTGTCTTATTTCAGTCTGGTTCAACATGTAGGATATCTGATCTAGTTGGAGCTGACCTCAGCACCATATACCAAAGTATGGTATCTGGGAACTCAGACTCCTCCCCTACCCACGATTTCCCTCTCCCATTTGAATTACTTCAGATCGAGTTTGCTGACTGATTCCAAATGATTTCAAATAATTTAGGAAGGAAAGGAGGGAATTTTGAAAGGAAATCTACTATACAGGAAAGTGGAGCAAAGGACAGACTGGGTCCAATCAAGATCTCTTCTACCTCCAAAAGAGCAAAAATGACAATTTGGAAGGAGGAAAAGAGAGAAAGGTACAAGTTATCGACCAAGTCACTGCAGTTCATATTTCACTGACAGGTATTTTTGCAAATGCAATGCAAAGACAGCCCTTTTGACATGCTTACAAAATGGAAGAAATGCAATTTGCTAGCGATTTTGAAAGGGTAACTTTAGACACACATTGCCCAAACTTTGTCTTGGAAAAGGATATAAACAGACTTTCTGAAGTCCTTAGTACAGTACAGACAGAAGCTGGGCTATGAACTGTCTACAGACATCAAAAGTATGTAGGGTATATTTCTCCTTTGCTAGCAAAGTTTGGAAAGAATATTAGCAAATCAATTTGTTGGTTCAGGTTAGATTCCAAAGCCACCTTGGTAAGAAAGGAGGGTTTTGCACTCAGTGAAATTCTGTCCTTATGAAAAATAAGGAACGGCAGCTTGCATAAAAGTGCTTATAATTCCAACATACATTTTGCCAAAATAACAGCAATCAAAAAGGTAGTTTTTCAAGAAAGAAACTTCAGATCTGATGAAGCTGCAGATTCAAGGTGTTTTGGGTTTGACTGAAGTAAAACTGTAACATCCCAAGGACAGAACCGGATTACGAAGTGGAGGTCTCATTAAAAACATTCCACTAAGAAGCACCTTGGTCACCTTAAAAGAGGCAATAGAGGAATCATTATGTCCTGGTAAAGGGGCTGAAAAGAGGTCTATCCCTTTTGGAGATGCTCATATATTAAAACATTTCCATTTACTTTTTATAAGTCTTTTTGATTGAATCCTTCTGAGAGGAAGGGATTATATGGACTACCAGGGCAGAAAGCCTGGCATCTCTGGCAATCATCAAAACTGGAGAAACTATGCAGTTAGTTTTTGGGACTGGAGATCTGGTAGAGGCAGCCTGGACAGGTGACTGAGGAGATCCAGTGTGGAATCCAGAACCTATGGTGGATAAAGAAGATGGCAAGGTCAAAAGGGGCAGTGATGATTACCCTGGTCTTGTATTCCATGGCTTCCTGAACGAACTTGGGAATGAGCAGAATTGGTGGAAAGGTGTTAAGGAGACCTGGGAGCCAAAAATGGACTACAGCATCTCTCAGTGACTGTCCCTGTGGAGAGATGAGTGTGACGTAGCTGCTGCATTTGTTGCTGAGGTATGTGTGACATCCTTGCTCTGGGCCAGTAATCAAGGAGCCTAAATCCTCACCACTGACACTGGTAAGGGACGTTCACTTGGAACAAAGATAGATGCACACATTATTTCCAGATGCAGCTCTTTGCACCAAGTACAATTTCCCTTAACAGTAGAGCAGAGTCCTCAGCCAAGTGTTCCAAGCCAAGTCCTCAACAACCCTCTGTGAAACCAGTGCTCGGTGTCCCTGCTCCAAGCAGATTACACACACCTGGGAAAGGCTGGCACAGATTTACTCACTCTGCTACCCTTTGCCAGACTAAAAGGTAGTTACACTGCCACCAGCCAGCTGCTCTAAGGCTCTTATAAGTGTACCCAGTTATACTGAGTAAATTTAATACAAATACAAATGGTAGCATTTAACCAATGCAGCAAGGTCTTCAGGAGCAGCCACAGTGCCACCAAATAAATATAAGTACTCTTAACGGTTAAAATATTATCTAACAGACCAGCTACAATTAAAAGTTTAATTATTTTATTTAATAATAAAACAACATGAACATACTGAATATCTATTTACAGTAAATACCGGAGTTTCATTCACAGGCAATATTATAAATAACACAGATGGACGGATTTGCACAGATACAGAAAAACAATACTTAACTAATCTCACTATAGTAAGTAACCAGGGAATAGTAATTCTTTAGATCAGTGCAAGATGAAGTGGGTGTGCGATCCTTTTTTGTCAAGTTTCAAAAACAGACTTCCCTGATACTTTGCCTCATTTAGTATTAACACAGCATTTCAGTTCTGGATTACAGAATGACATCACATACATCTGTTCATCTAACTTCTGGCTCCCACACTACTTCCCTTTACCAGAAATTGAATCAGAAACTTGCACATATGTGTTACCGTGTTCACATATAGAGCTTTGATAAGAGGTGTTATAGCATCTGGAAGCTATAAAACCATTTCAAAACTTCCACCCTTCCAGGGTAGAATCAGTTCACCCCTAAGGTAATACAGCAGGATTCTTAGTCCTGGTTTTCACAGCTATTTTGCCTCCGGCGGCAATCAAAACTTTACGATACACTCTTTATGGCCTAAACCAGGTAATTTAATGTCAAGACTATTTTTCAAAGTTAGCTGGACTGAGCTTAACCTCTTCTCTTCCAGGATCCTCTGTTACAATATATTCATTTCAACAGTTACAATACAGTCAAGTGTATTTCTTTTCTGTCCGGCAGAACCCACTGTTGGTAAATTTTTAACACAAGCAGCTTTACAAACACATTTTCAACACAAGCATCTATACAAATGAACTTGATATACAAATGACTTGCAATTCTTTGCACAACTCCAGCTAGCTATGCTGGCATATGGTACACATTCACTGTCCTACTCCTCCTGGCATAGCTGGTACTTCCTCACATCATCACAGTATGAAGCAAAGAGGTCACAGCAAGGTTGGCCCCAGCAGCTGAAAATCTCTGTTGCCACTGTTTGAGAGACCACTTGTTAGGCAATAGTATAGTTCTGCTCAGCTTGTCCGCTAATATATCAGACATCCCAGGAATGTGCATTGCTACTAGAAAGTGGTGGTTTGAAGACATCCCCCACTGCCAAACTCGTATGGCTTTCCAGCAAGAGGGTATGAATGTGTTCCTCTTGTTTGTTGATGTACCAGACCATTGACATATTGCCCAAGTGGAAGGCGATCACATCATTGAGTAGACAGTCTTGAAAAGCCTTTAGCATAAGGAGAACCACCTTCAACTCCAAGACACTGATGTGAAGTTTGGCCTCTGTTGATGACCCCATCCACTGAACAGTCTTCCCTTCATAATACCCTCCCCACCCTAGAAGGGAGACATCTGTGGTGAATGTGGCTTTGAGTGTAGGACAAAATGATCTGCCCTAAAGAACTGTCTGGAAAATAATTCATCACTGTACATAATCCCTGCATAAGGCAAATTCTGTTGTGAAGAGGGTGAAATTTCTGTCACCACTGTACTGCTAATGTCCACTGTAAAACTCACATGTGATATCTGGCCAAAGGCACCAGACTAATGGAAAATGCAGTCAGTCTTAAGAGTCATAGAATCAGTCTTGCTTGTGGTCAAGGGTGCTGCAACTCTGAATGGTCATAGATCTTAATGAGTACACTCTTGCAAGGGGAAGTTTTGCAATCTGATGCACTGTGTCTATTTAGCAACCTATAAATTCTATGCTCTGAGAGGGATGAAGTTTGCTTTTGAAGTAGTTGATTGAATTGTCAGAGATAGGTAGACTGACTGGTGCTGTAATAATAGATCCTTGGAAGTAGCAGTTACAGGCCAATCGTATAAATAAGTGAAGCCCTGGACCTCTTGTGGCCATAGATAAGCTGTTGCAACTGCCATTAAATCATTAAATTACTGAACACACGAGGGGGGGCTGTGGTGAGGGCAAATGGCAGCTCCTTGAAGTGATAGTGGTTTGCTTCCAGCTGGAAATGGAGAAACCTCCTGGATTGCCTCTGGATCTTGATATGATAGCAGGCATCCTGGAGATCGATAGAAGATATCCAATAATCTTTCCTCAAAGGAGGTAGAATGGACTGCAACATGACCATCTGAAATTTCATGTGTTTGACATACTGATTTACACTGTGGCAATCCAATATTGGTCTGAGGTCCCCTGTCATTTTTGGAGCTAAAAATGACTTGAAATAGAGTATGGATCCTAGCTGGTCTGAGAGGACCAGTTGGATGCCTCTCATGTTTAACAACTTTGAAACTTCTGTCGCTGCAGATTCCAACTGAATTGGTGGACTATTGGGAATCTTTAGTCTTGCCCTGGGGAATCCAAAAAGGGTACTGTATGGCCTCTGGTGATAACCCTTAACATCCGTGAATTGAAGTTATGGTTTGCCAGGCAAGAGTGTGTAAAGAAAAGCACCCCCCAACTGCCTCCAGAATGCAGCAGTTACACAAATGTTCAGGGATGCTAATAAGGTTTCTCAGTGAAAGGCTCATGGAAAATTTGATTTTGCGGACCACCTCTGCCTCACGGGAAAAGTCCAGTCAGACTGCCTCCTCCTGTGCCTCAGGGAGGCCTACCACAGCAGTGTCCTGGGGAAAACCTTGGGAATTACATTTCCTACCTCCTCTCTGATTCCTGGAAAAAGATCTTTAAGGAGGAGAAAAATGGATTCCTTCGTGAGATGAGGTCTTACCATCCTGTTCACTCCTGGTAAGCATTTCTTTCCCTTTTGGTCCAAACAAGGTGGAATCATCATAGGGGTCATCTTAAAAGCTCCCACGAAATCACATAGCCGCATCCATAGTATGCGCTGGATGTAAAATGTTTTTATTTTATGGTTTAGATGATATACAGGAGGATTTAAGAGGGGGTGATTTCAAAAATAAACTTGAACAAAGAGAGTGAATGGCAACTGACATTAAGGGCAGACTGCCATCCAGGGTTAAAAGAAGCTAGTAACATGAAGTGGTTTTGAAATATAGGAAGTAGTTGGAGTTGGTTAATTAAGTATTTAAGTAATTGAAAAGAGTTTGTTATTGGTTGTCAACTATTATACAATGGTGTGTGTTTTTTGTACTATTTCTGATGAAGTCTGATATTGTCTTAGATGAAAGCGGTGAATAACGATGTTTTAATACTAATTTCTGGATTGTCTGTTTATTGAAGAGTTTCCTAGCTGTTTGGTTTGCCTTACTGGTACATTTTTTGTTTAAAATGTGTTGCAGTAATAGGCAGGGGGTATAACAATGCTACACTGCCATACACAGCACACTAAATATTGTGCTAATATTACAATACACTATGAGTGTTTCTGAAGGGTCTATATTATAAGATCAACGTTTGAAAACATCGAACAACATATGGTTGATGTCTTCAAACAACGACCTTATAAAAAGACAAAAAAGAAAAAAGTACCCTAATGGGTTTAAGCAGGAGGCAAGCCCCCCTGCACCTCCAGCTACTTAAATGTACCAACTCCGAAACCGCACTTCATTGCAGTAAACAGAAATCTTCCCTTACGGAGATTTCCATGTACATGCTCAAGATTCTAAGCATTCGACATTCTCGTGTCGACAATGTCAGATTCAACATTGTCGGCTTTTTAGACTATAACATAGACCATTTCTGAAGTACCTTGCTTATTACTTATATGTCCAACCACTAGGTTATGCTATTCATGAAATAGTTTGGTTAACATGGTGCTTTTTCAAAGCTTGTACAAGTCTAAAACAGATTATGCTTATTTACACTGAATTTAGTAAGCAGGTATAACTTGATAGGTAAAGTTATAAAAGTGTTGTAATTTTGGATTTAAGACCAATACTGTGTCACCATTTTTCATAAGAATGAATGTATTAGCTCCATGTAAATGGTCAAGATGTTTTAGCATACGAGGTGTTTTTTTTTTTCAGCTTTATCATTTTATTCCAGTTTATACCAGTAATATTCATCATTCATTCTATGCAATCTGCATGCACAGCATGCTTTTTATCCTTGCACTTTGCTATTTTTACATTAATTACATGTTTTATAGTTATACATAGGTGAAACATCTGCAATTAGGTAGCCAGCACTCACATATTCTAGCCTTTGCCATACACAATAAAAATGACAAAACTGCAGCTTCAAGTTAAACCCCTTCAAGTAACATTTACATTAATTTCCATTCAGTTAGTGAATGTTTCCAAACTAAAAAATAGTCAGACCAAATTAATTATAAACTGTCCCCCAAAATATTTTTTTTATACTGAGGTATTTTGGTAAAATTATTTGACTCGTTAAATGCAAGTTCCTTTTATAAAATGAGGTTTTGTTTTAGAGTAGTTACCAGTACTACATAGGAGGCATATATTAATAAAAAGTAATTGCTTGTTATGATATGGAAACTCTGTTGCTGGTTGGTATTTAGACTGGAAGTGCGATTTAACTGAAGGGATTATGGTGTTACACGGCACCAGGCTGATTTTCATCGGATGTATAAATGTCTGAGGTTTTGTTCAGAATGAAGTATTTTATACTGTTGCAAGCACCTGGGGGAATAGGTGTAACTCACTCCTTTTTTTAATGTAGTAATAGTTATCAATGAGCAGCATTCTGGATGCAAGTATGTCAGTGATTTAAATATATTTCTTTGTTTATTTTTAGGTTTTGCTAAACTAATGTATGGAAGACCTGATAATGAAGAGCCACAGGATGATGTTCTAATGTCACGATTGATTTGGCTTAGTGTTGGTGAAGTGGGGTGTGCTTAATTAACTAACCAACACTAACTACAAAGATATAATCATGTTGGGGAAGATGCAACTTCAGATATCCTCTGCAATAGGACAGAAACAAGGACTTGCACACTCATAAGTATGTAGCATCAATGGAACTGGAGCAACAGGCTTCCAAATGCAATTCTGACACTCCTAACCAAGAGTCAGAGAATTACATAAAAAAAAAAAAAAAATGCAGGAGAACAGTGAATGTCAATCACTGCAGTTCTCCTTCAAAGCTGTTTTTTTTTGCACCCTCAACTCTCAACTTACATATATGGTTACACTTTATAATCTCGAAATACTGAAATGTCAAATTTCAGTATTTCAAAACTATAAAGTCGAAAGTGCAGTTACGCAAAACTGCACAATAGTAAATGTGGAAATGTCACATTCTCCATTATGTGTTCGTGTACATGACGTGTGGTGCGGTTTGTGGATTTATCTGGGGTTTCAGGTAAATAATGTTTTTGTAAGGGTTTGGTAAGGATTTTAGTGTGTGTGTGTGTGTGTGTGTATGTGTGTGAGCTCGCGTGCAAGTGTGTGTAGTCGTGAGTTTTATGTGTTTGTGCGTTTAGTGCAACCTTGGAGTTAGTATATATAAATAGGGGGTGTGGGAGGGCACAGCTCCCCACATGGGGGGGTGCAGGGGGGCTTGCTCCCCTTCTTTTAGCAAGATTGTGTGTTAGTTTTGTTGTGTTTGTTGGTTTGTTTTTTTGTAGTGTCGGCAGGTAGGTGTATTTGTGTTTGTGATATAGTGTTTTGTGTTACATTCGTGGGTTGAAAGTTGGCGGTTTTAAAGTTTCTGGTTTTTGATTTTTTGGCTTTATAGTCTCGAGATACTAAAATTTGACATTTCAATATTTCAAGATTATAAACTGAATCCATACATACACACACATATATATATATATATATATATATATACATATATATATATATATATATACATATATATATATATATATATATATATATATACACACACACACATACACACACACACATATACACACACACACACATATACACACACAATTTCAAGATTGTCATATCTTGGAGAAAACAGAAAACTCTCAGCAATAACAGTCTACAACTTAGTATATGTAAAATGGTATTTTCACTCATGAAGGTCCAGGTGAGACTTACCAAACAGGTAAATCAACTGGGCTCTACAGGGCTCAGCTAAAAAGGCTCTTCTAGATGAGGCTACAAACAGAGTACCACACTTGTCATGGCCAAAACATGGCTATAGGAGTGACACTGGAGTTAATCTGCTTTGCTTTCTGAAAGAACTTGGGTATAAGGAGATAACGCAGAAAGCGTAGAGCAGTCTTGGGACCATTTCTGGACAACAGCATCCCTCATCCACTTCCCTACAAAAAGGATCAGGAAGTAGAACTGTTGCATTTGATGACGGCTGTGAAGACCGGTAGAGATGCATGAAGGCTGCCAGCCTAGCCAGATAGAACTGTGCAGATAATTCTATCATTTGTAAATATGAATGTGAATCACAAGCTTATTGTCTTAAATGAAAAAAGTGTTGTTACAAAAATGTGGCAACAGTGCTTTCTATTGACCCAGTAAAAGCATGTCGTGATTTTTTGAGCTAAAGTCTGCTACAGTCCAGCTAGATGAAAGCTTCCTGCCTACTGCTTTAAGGCTAAAGTTAATGACCAGAATTTACATATGGAATGTCCTTTATTGCTCTAAGTGTAAAAGCATGTAAATGCAGTTTCTGTCAGCCTGGGAACACCAGGAAAGTGTAAAAGATGATGTAATGTTTATCAGAACTGCGACAGCAATTTAAACAGTGAGAACCAGAGACTATAAAGCATTTTTGTCTGACTTTCCAACTCACAGCACTGCCTGTTGCTCTATGTAAGTTATTTTAGAAGTGTATTTTCTTGTAGATAGCTAGAAGCTAGAAATATTAGACTGTTTTTCTGTGATGTCAGAACTGTACTACTGATTTATTTTAAGTATTTCTGTGTGATCTCTGAACTGTTGACTAGCACTGACTGTGTAGTAGAAAGTATTGTCTTGTGGTTTTAATTATTTATTATTAAATATTTTAAAACTTTTTAACTGTGGCTGATTTTGTGTAGAGATAAGTTAAGCTCTAAGAGTACATTGCATGCATATAAGGATCCTGTACCAGGTCACTAAGAAGCCTTGAGACTGTTTAGTCACATCTACCAATTGGATAATAATATTGCACAGTAATAATTGGACACTCTTTTAAGGGCCTTTGAGTAGCTGATAATTATTAGCTGGGTGGTGACAGGGTACTACCATATAGTCTGGGTAAAAGGGGCACAGCTGGAGAACCTGTGCCAGCCTTCCCCAGAAGTGTCTGTGTGGTTGTGTAAACTCTTATCTCAAAGTCTGTGTGTGTCAGCTACTTTGGCAGGGATACGAAGCACTGGTTGAACAGAGAGGGTGTTGGAGATTTTGGCTTGCCCAGCTAGGCTGAGATTTGAACCCTTTAGTTGTGCCCACGGGGAGTCTTAATGGGGACCTGGGGAGCAAGGGAGCGACCAGCCCCGGACTAACTGTGATCTCTGCATGCTCTTAAGGGAAATTGCACTTTACTGTATTTGTTATCCTTTCCTCATATATGAGATGCCCACTCTGGTGTTAAGTGGTGAGGATTGAGGCTCCTTGATTGCTGGGCCAGGGCACGGGTGTCACACCGGCCAGCAAACCAAACAAGTGAAAATATTTCCTCCATGATGATCATCCTGGCCACAGATAAGCTGAGGGACCACTACTGACATGATAGAGCAATGGCACAGCCTGCTTGCAAGGGAGTTGGCTTCTCCAGAATAAAAGCGCCTATCAGAAAGAAATTGTTTAACAGAGTTCATTCTCAGATTCTCATGACCATCTGACATGTCGGAAGAATGTGCTCCATCGTCTTAGTTTATATACAAACTTCAAGCCATAGGACTTGATATGGATGGGAACTGTACCCTGAGGCACTTGGTCTTGAAATGCCTGCACAGTAAGAAGTACTACCTTTATCTTTGGAATACTGATATGCAGAGTGGCATCTAACTGTGAACAAGCACCTTGGACTGTCTGCCCTTTAAAGTACCCTCCACCTTAGGGCTGAAGCATCCATTGTGGCAGTCACTAGGAGTGTGAAAAAATGAAATGAACAGCATAGGACAAGTCTGGGAGTGTGCAAACACTGATGAAGTTGAGTTTGCAAGATGAAAGTTTTTAGCCAATTCCACAGAAGATATGCAAACTGACACCACTGTGTCTCAACAGTCCGCTGCTGAATCCTCCCATGAAACCTGGTAGGAATAAAAACACAAAAACTGCTAATGTCATTAATCTTTAAGATTTTGAAGCAAAAGTAGTCTAGGAACTGAATCAAACTGAAGAATTTAAGACATTGCCTTCCAAATTGGAAGAATCCTTTACGATAATAAACTGGCTTTGCACAGCAGAGTGTTAAGCACACAGTTAGATGGCTGCATTTGTGACTTCACAGTGCTCACTATTATACCCAATTAAGGAAATAGCTGAAGTGAAGACTCCTATATGCTGTTACCAGACTCTCAAATGTCACAGCAGCTAGAGTACTCTGTCAGGAATACTGAGCAAGTAAATGAGTGTAACTAAGGACTTTTTTAAGCTGGGATACAGGATCTGAATTGCTTAAATGAAGTAAGGCTTTGTTAAGTGTAATTCTGGTGGCTGCCTAAAAAGCAATTACTAGGAAATGGAAATCAAAATCTAAATCAGCTGTAACTGAAGTAGTGAATATTGTAATGCGGATAAAAGCAGGAAGAGGATTTTTTTTTAGAAAAGGGTAGGAGTAAATTACACAGAAAAGATGAAAATCATTGGAAGAATACATGCAGAAAAATGTTTTGGGGAGGAATGAGGTTTAAGAGAAGGCAGAAAAAAAATAAATGTATGTAATGTTTCTTAGCTTATAGGATATAGAACAACAGATGTGAAATATAATGTTTGCAAATGTGAACTTATTAATATGGTTGGATTAGTCTCACATCAGGCTTTGTGCCCACTGAATGGCGCACAGCAACAGTTATCCTACTCCACAAAGGGGGAGCCACCACTGATCCTGGTAACTATCACCCTATTAGCCTGACGAGCCTGGTCTGCAAGGCATGCAGCATATAGTACAGTTGTGTATACCTACCATAAATGTAGATGTTCGAGTGTCTTCACTGTTGCAGTCATAACTGTAGGGTACTCCTGCCGGCAGGCAGCCCGAGGTCGGCCAGAATATCAAAGTCTGGGTCCGGCGTCGGCTGTATCAGTAAGTACCCTGACGTCAGAACGCATGGGTATAAAGCTGACAGCCGACGCCATCTTCTCCAGCCTTTCTTGCCCCTGATGTCAGAAGCCCCCATAAAACCAAAAGGTGTCCCAAGGAAAACACAAATACACCAGAAAGGTTTTGGAAAAGGAAACAAAGTAAGCAAAAAGAAACAAAAGGGGTCTGGAGGGAGGGAAACACCGACTGCAACAGTGAAGACACTCAAACATCTACATTTATGGTAGGTATACACAACTGTACTATGTTCTTCGTGTTTCACTGTTGCAGTCATAACTGTAGGGTAGAATCCCAAAGCTGAGAACACGGGAGGAGGTTATGAAGAAGAAGGAGCAGCTAGAAGACCCTGCAAAACAGCAGAGGCAAAGCCTGCCCTAGACTTAGAGTACAAAGGGAGGTTATAGTGCTTGGAAAAAGTATGCACAGAGCTCCAAGTGGCAGCCTCCAGAATGTCCTTGGTAGGAACACCTCTGAGAAAGGCTGCTGAAGTAGCAGCTGCTCTAGTAGAATGAGTCCTGACAGTACCTGGAATCTGTTTTCCATGAAGAGAGTAACAATATCTTATTCCATGAGCAATCAATTTGGAAATAGTTTGCTTAGAAATAGCTTTACCTAGAGAACTGGAAGCAAATGAGATAAGCAATTGATCTGATTTTCTGAAATCTTTAGTTTTGTCCAGGTAAAAACGTAGTGGCCTGTGTACGTCCAATGAATGCAAAATCCTTTCCCCCCTATTTTGGGGTTTTGGGAAGAAGGTAGGAAGGTGAATAGTCTGATTTAGAGCCACTCTAGAAACTACCTTAGGCATAAAAGTAGGACTGGTCCTCAAGGAAACCCTGTCCTGATGGAAGATGAGGTATGGTTTCACGGCCATGAGGGCTTGTAACTCAGACACCCTTCTGGCAGAAGTCAAGGCCAACAAGATAGCTGTCTTCCAGGATAAGAACTTAATATCCGCAGAGGCAGCAGGCTCAAAAGGAGGCAAAGTAAGCTTTTCCAAGACATAGTTGAGATCCCAAGGAGGGACAGGAGGAGATCTAGGAGGTCTTAAATTCTTAGCTCCTCTCAGAAATTGTCTAACCAGCTGGTGGGAAAAAATGGGAGGATCACAATTGAAATGAGCCGAAATAGCAGAAGCATGACTTTTAATGGAAGAAAAGGAAAGACCTTTAATCAAAAGGTCTGAGAGATAAAGTAAAATAGAGGGAATATCAGGTATTAAAGGATCAGAGCCACGATCCTGCATCCAAATACAAAATCTTTTCCATTTAGAAGCATAAGATTTCCTTGTACTAGGACGCCTAGCTTCCAAAAGAATATCCAAAACTTGTTTAGGAAGAGAAGAAGGAATCAATTGCCTTTGATGAGCCAAGCTGCCAGGCAGAGAGTCTTGATTTGAGGGTGAAATACCTGACCCTGATGCTGGGACAGTAGAGAATGGGTCAGAGGAAGACTCCAAGGGGGTTCCAAGCAAAGGTGCAGTAGAGTTGGGTACCAAAACTGACGAGGCCAATTTGGAGCTATCAATATGATCAGTCTGGGTTTGTCCAGCTTTATCTTTAGCAATACCCGAGGCAGAAGAGGAAGAGGAGGGAAGGCATACCCCGAAAGATTCCTCCAGCTGAAGGACAGGGCATCCACTTTCCAAGCTGTCTTGTGGAAGGACCTGGTGCAAAAGAGAGGCAACTGATGGTTGAGATGGGATGCAAACAGATCTATCTGAGGACAGCCCCAAACTGCAGTTATCTTGCTGAATAAGTTGGGGTCCAACATCCATTCGTGAGGATCCAAAATGTTTCTGCTTAGGCTGTCTGCTAAGAGATTCTGATTTCCTGGAATGAACTGTGCCTGAAGATCCAGATTCAAATTTAGGGCTGTGTCCCATAAAGTCATGGCAAGTCTGCAAAGGGGGTAAGAGTGAGAGCCCCCTTGCTTGTTTATGTACCACATGACTGTGGTGTTGTCTGTTCGAATTAGCAGAGGTCCTGGCTTCAAAAGAGTCTGGAAGGCTAGAAGAGCATTCTGGACTGCTAACATTTCTTTCAAGTTGATGTGCCATAGAAGGTGTTTGTTTGTCCAAGAGCCCTGTTGGGCATTTGTCTAGAAAATGAGCTCCCCAAGCATAATCCGAGGCGTCCGTGGTTATGATCTGAGTAGGTTGAGGAAGACGAAAGGGCTTCCCTTCGTTCAAAACACACGCCCTGGACCACCAAAGGAATTCCTTCTGGAGGCAGGGAATCAGTGGAATCATTGTATCCAGACTGTGGCAATGCTGAGACCATACACTCTTTAGGTACCATTGAAGTTTCCTCATGTGAAGCCTCGCATTTGGAATCAACAGGATGCAAGAGGCCATGTAGCCCAAAGACTGCAGGAATTTCCTTGCAGTGAGCTGAGTCAATGTTGCCAAAGTCTTGAAGATTGAAGCCAGCTGTAATTGCTTTTCTGGAGTAAGGAAGGCCATCTGTAAACTTGTGTCTAGAAGAGCTCCCAAAAAGGTCATTTGTTGAAAAGGAATCAAATGTGACTTTTTTGTGTTCACTGAGAATCCCAGTAGTAGGAGAAGACGTTGAACAAAATGCAGGTGTTGAAGTAAAAGGTCTTTGCTGTCTGCCTGAATTAGACAGTCATCCAGATAGGGGTAAATCTGAATCCCCTGAAGTCTGCAGTAGCTACTACTGGAGCCAGGCATTTGGTAAAAACTCTGGGCGCAGTAGATAAGCCAAATGGCAGTACAGAGAATTGGAAGTGTCTCGAGCCTGCCTTGAATCTGAGGTACTTTCTGCATTGTTGCCTTATGGGGACGTGTAAGTAAGCCTCTTTTAAGTCCAATGTTACCATCCAAGCATCTTGTGAGAGCATTGGGAGAAGTTGTTGAAGTGTAAGCATCTTGAATTTTGGAATTTCCAAAAAGGTGTTGAATATTGAGAGGTCCAGAATAGGTCTCCAGGAGTTTTGTTTTCTTGGGACCAGAAAAAGTCTTGAGTAAAAACCTTTCCCCACCTCTAGAGGTGGAACAGGTTCTATGGCTCTTAAGGCTAATAAAGCGTCCACTTGATTTAAGGCCTCTGTACATTGATGTTTTGGCAGATCTGGCCAGCCGGAAGGCCTTGGCAGAGTGTGAAAGTGGAATCTGTAGCCTTTCAAAATCACGTCTAATACCCATTTGTCCTGGGTAATGTGAGTCCAATTTTGGTAAAAAAGAGAAAGTTTTCCTCCGAGAGGGGCATCCAGGGAAGGAGGACCTGTAGCCCAACAGAGGGAGTCATTGGGTCTGCTTTGTTTGGGTTTGAGGTCTGTCTTCTCCCCTTCTAGGTGAAGAAGCAGTCCACTGTCTAGATCTGTAAGAGGCCTGAGCCTGCGCCCGACCTCTGGAGCGTCTATATCTTCCCCTTTGAGGCCTGTCGGAAGTGGGAAAAGACCAATTTTTGGAGGGCCAATTTCTAGAAAATCTAGGAGGCTGTACTTGCAAAAAATCTTTTACAGTCTGCATAGACTTGGCTTTTTCTTCCATCTTTTAATAACCTCCTCAGCCTTAGATCCAAATAAGACATCATGCTGAACAGGGGCATCTAGCAATTTAGCCTTAACTTGTTCAGGTAAATTCTGCTCACGAAGCCAAGCATGTCTCCTGATAACAGTACCAGAGGCAGCAGCCCTGCAGGAAGCCTCTAAGGCATCAAAACCACAATGTAAACTATGTTTGCTAACTTGTTCAGTTGCATGCAACACATCTTGTAATTCCTTGTCCTCAGCACATGCAGGAAAGGTAGAAAGCCTTTGTTTTAAAACAGATAAAAGAAACTGCTGATACTTGAACATGTGAAACTGGCAATTTAAAGCTCTAATAGAAAGGGTAGCTGAAGTATAAACCTTTTTGCCCCACCTGTCCAAGGCAGAAGAATCCTTTTCAGAGGGGATAGGATTCTTAGAGGAGGCGGCCTTAGCAGCCTTGGAACCCTGCAAAATAGTTTCAGGATCAGCAGAAGGGTTCTTAAATAAGAATTGATGGGAATCAGGGACCCTGTAAAATCTATCAGGCTTAGAAGGAGCAGGCGGCATGGAATCAGGATTCAAGTTAGCTTCAGAGAAGGCATCATCCACAATGTCAAGTACAGGAGGAATAGCTAAAGGCCTGTGTTGAGGGAGAAGAAGAAATTCCCCAAATCTCTTTTTTGAAGTAGAATAATCCTGACCTTCCCAATGAAAATGCTCCCTCATCTCATGCAAGGTTTCCCCAAAAGAGAAATCTTCAGGGGAAGAGGCAGAGGGAACAGAATCCTCTGCATCCGAATCCTCATAAGGAGGAAAAGTGTAATCCTGATCAGAGGAAGAAACAGAAGATACAGAAGCCTGATCAGAGGAATCATAAGGGATATCCTGTCTAGGCCTTTTCTCAGGAGGAGGGTGAGAGCCCCTAATCATAGTTAATAAATCCTCAGCCATCTGTAGTAATTGCTTCTGAGTCTTAGGAGCTGAATCCGAAGAGGCTTGAGCAGAAAGTCTGGGTTTAACATGAGTCTTTGACTTAGCCTTTGTCTTTGTGGAAATAGTAATATGTGAAGGCCTGAAGACCCCCTCAGAAGCCGGTACCTGCACAGCGGTTCCGGACCCATCTGAAGGAGCGACGTCCAAAGGTCCTGCAGCAGACAAATTACTAGGCCTACATGGCTCCCCATGGGAGTCCGTGTCGGACATCGGTTCTGAAGTGGCGGACGACAGGGGCTGCAAAAGCGCCTCACTGATGACTGCCGAACCCGAAGCTGGCTCTGGCTGCAAAGTATCCTGTTTGGACCTCAGAGGCCTGTCCTTGTCTTTGCGTTTCTTCTGTATTCCGGTAGTCGGTAAAGTATCCGACGACATCCTATAATTAAATCGTCTACCAAAGTAATTCAAGGCCCAATCGTACCTAAGCTTGATAGTGCGAGAATTAAACCTGGCACAGAACCGACAGCAAGAAACGTCGTGGTCAGGGCCTAAGCAAGGCAGACAGTAAGAGTGGAAATCTTTATGAGGTATTTGTTTTCCACACGATACACAATTATTAACTTTTTCTGACATCGGAGGAGCAAGAAAAAGGTTTCCCCAACGGGGTACTTAGCTTTGAGAAGAGAAGAAGAAAACTTCGGACCGACGACAATCACACCACGTTGTCTTGAAAACGCCAACCAACAACTAGCTAACTGCTTTGCGAACGGCAAGAAAGACTGGAGAAGATGGCGTCGGCTGTCAGCTTTATACCCATGCGTTCTGACGTCAGGGTACTTGCTGATACAGCCGACGCCTGACCCAGACTTTGATATTCTGGCCGACCTCGGGCTGCCTGCCGGCAGGAGTACCCTACAGTTATGACTGCAACAGTGAAACACGAAGAACATCATCATGGAACTCATAAACAAAGACACTGGTAACCTCCAAATTCTGGACTCCACCTAGTTAGGGTTTGTGAAAAGCAGATCATGCCTTCTGAATCTGATCAACTTCTTTGAGGCAGTCACCAAAGCCATATATGATGGTAAGGTGGTTCAGACAGCCTATCTTGACCTCACCAAGGCTTTTGACACCATCCCCCATTCTGGAATTATAGCTAAACTCACTAAATTAGGCATAAATCCCTACGTCACAAGATGGGTTGCCAAATGGCTCACTGACAGAACCTACACTGTAAAAGTTGCAGACTCCAAATCTGACTTCAAACCAGTGACAAGTGGAATACCACAGGGTTCAGTCCTGGGACCTCTCCTGTTTGGTATCTACTTCTCTGAAGTACAGACTAACACAGAAGGCCTCTGGCTAACAAAGTTCACAGATGACTGCAAACTAGGAGCCATAGTGGAGTCCCCAAATGATGTGGACATCTTACAGAAGGGCCTCACTGAGACAGATGCATGTCTCAAGCTCAATGCCAAAAAGTGCATAGTCATCACCTTTGGTAAAAACTCTGTACCCATTAACTACCACATAAACGGCAGTCTACTTAACACCGAATGTCTGATAAGAGACCTTGGGACCCAGTTGGACAGTAGTCTCTCCTTTGATAATCACATCGCCACAGTATCAGGAAATCCCATGTGGCACACCTCATCACAAAAGGGTTCTCATCCAGGAAAAAAAAGGTCATTGTTCCCCTCTACTCGGCACTCATTAGACCCATTATAGAGTACAACTCCCCCTTTTGGAATGTACCTCAAAAGACATCTGCAGCAGCTGGAAAGGTGGAAAGGCCACAGAAGTACCTCACAAAGAGGATTACTGGCCTCAAACAGATGCCCTACACTGACAGTCTCAAAAAACTCCAGCTTTACTCTGTAGCATATCGCCTATTCAGAGGAGATATCTGCCTAACATATAAAGCTATGTTAAACCCAGAGCTGTTGGACATGCTACACCTAAAGAAATCCCAAACCCTCCAAGCTACACGCTCTAGGGACCTAAACCTTGTCACCACAATAAACAGGACATGCTGGAGGGATAGATTCCTGTCCCAGAGACTTCTTATACTCTGGAACAAGCTACCCATCTATGTCAAGCAAAGTTCCTCATTAGCACTCTTCAAGAAAAATCTTGATGAGTGGATGGGAAATAGGAAATACACCCTGGGGATCACTTCTGTGGCTCTGCTCGACAGTGGCACAGGAAATTAACTTTCTTGGGTGGCGTAAACCAGGGAACCTTGTTGACTAGGCTTATTTAGGCCCTAGGGCCGATAGCCTAGTACCTACCTATGAACCTATTACTTTTACATAAATGTAGGTCTGCCTTTGTCACAAGTGATAATTCAATGAAGGTGTTTGAAAAAATGTCATGAGCAGCTAGCAGACTGTTGTTGAGGTAAAAATACCATGACACTCTGCAGCATCTAGGTCACTTTGACTGCAGCCATGCATTAGATGCACAACCTGGTGGTGAAGGTGAGACCAAACAGAAGGGCTTGAAAGTGATAGAGACTGGCTCCTACCAGCAAGCATAGAAACCCTCCCCCCACACACAACCCCTCAGGAATGGTTATATGCAAGCAGGCATCTCGCAGATTCAAACAGCACACAGTCTCATCCTGACATGCAGGTAGGGCATAGTGCACCATGAACATCTAGAAGTTCACTTTGGGGATACATTTATTGGGGTTGCGGAGCTCTACATCTGTCCTGAGGTCCTTCATCTTTTTCAGAATTAAAAAAAAATGGCCTGAAATATCCAGTTCCTCTTTGGTCTGGTGGGGCCTCTCAGATGGCCCTTTTTAGAAGAAGGCTTAAGATCTCTTTTTTGTCTGCACTCTTTTGATGGGATGGAACATTGTGTAATGGAAGTATGGCTTGCTAGGGGTGTGGAAATCGAATCTGTAATCTCCAGATACAACTATCCATATCCACCTCTCTGGTTTAATGGCCATCCACTTTTGATAGCTGGAGGGGCAGTTTTCAAATGCCTGCACAACAGAAGTCAGGCAAAACTTTAGGGATTTTGCTAGTGCTGCAACACACGCAATGCAATGAGGCAAAGCACCCCTGGTTAAGCAAAGACTTTATCATTCTGGAAATTCCCAGTGTCACAATGGTTCATTCCAGATACTTGATTTTTGTTTTGCTGCTGGTCTTGTCTATACATCAACTGACACAGACTCTTCTGCATCTTCAAAAATGATGCTGTGCCTCTCACCTGTATTTTGTCCTGTAAAAGAATTTCAACTCTTACATTATGCAATAATATAAGTTGTGAACTTTGGGTTTCTCCATGGGAAAAGGGCTAATACACAGCAACAACTATTTAAAAAAAAACTGATACTGAAAAACAAACTTGTTAGTTTTAACCAAAAGTGTTAAACTCATTTATTGAAGACTAAAAGTATAGAAAACCTTGTACTCCTTGGTCCTATCTAATTATCACTACCTTGTTGGCAAGAAAATGGTTTCAGCATGCTATTACTTAACTGCTACTTTAGTTTGACAACATTGCTAAACATCTTCCATTTCTATTAGTCTATCCTTTCTTCAGAGGTATGGGAGCAAGTGAGTTTATCTAAGTAAGAGTGTATGGGGTTGAGTGATGGAGGCTTATGCACACTCCAAAAATGCATATTTCCTTTTTGTATTAAAAGATATTTATGTGAAGTCCCTTTTTTAAGTTTCAAAGTTTGTGGACAACCGGTCTGTGCCCACAACCCATTCAGCAAGACTTCCTTAAAAATATGCAGCAGCAACCTTCCTAACAAGTTGTGTCAAAACACCCCCATACCCATGGATTAAGTTATAAAAGTACAAGGAAAAATAGTTAAGTCCATTATGTCTTATCAACCAACCACTTCTATTAAGGGTAAGCTGGATGGCTACCACTGATCAACAGCCACATAGAAATCCACCACTATTTTTCAAAAATCAGACTGTAACCAATACCTCACAGTGTAAAGCATACAAGTAAATGCATCATAAAATACACAGTACAAAACAGCAATTAGCAGTCTGGGTTAGTGAATATTTCATAGGTTATACAAAACACAATATTAACATTTAACAAAACAAAATAAAATCAGACACAAGTAGCGTGCTATCAGACCATTCAAAATACAGTTTCCCTTGATCATAAGCTGCACAGTTTACCAATTGAAAATGTTTTCTGTCAGGAATCATCAATGAAGCCAGGCAGAGATAATCAGAACACTAAGGCATATTCTCCTGTGTTAAAGCTTTAAGTATCCAAGTTAACATCTGCATTAATACACTTCACAATCTCAACAGTCTGAAATTTCATTTTGTAAGGAATTAAGATATTTGTACAAAATACAGTTATAGACAATTTAAGTGCAAATAAATGGTCTGAAATATGGTTATTATGTAATTCATTAAAACCCAAATTATAATATCACACAGTGCAACCTGCACTAAGTGATCCAGCTCATTAGTGGATTTTATTGCATTACATCATGAATATGAAATAATGAGCTCCTTGTGGCATAGAGAAGGTCTCCATAACGCAATACAACCAACTCTACAACACAAACTGTGTCAAGAGGTACTCTTCGCATACAGCTGCACAAGTAGCATTTATGCATACCTACCGCTTCCTGCCTCGTCACAGAAAAATATCATGCAAATACTCACCAAGACTATGATCACCGCCACCACTTTACATCCCCACCTAATCAGGAAATTAAACACTCTCATCCAGTCCCCTTCCTAGATCCATCCCCATAACATTAAGTTACCGGTTGAAGCCTAATTTACAGTCTTTCCACCTCCCCAGCTTGCTGACAAAAAGTTCATATCTAAGGGTTACTTCTTCCCACCTCTCATCCCATGTAAAACAAATGGATATGCTTACAGCTAGGTGGCTTTTAACCAAAACTCATTAAAAATTACAGTGGTCATGGCTAGCGTATCCACTTCTGGTGCCCTGTTGCAGATGTCTGTACTTACAATGACTCTGCCTACAGTGTTTCGGTGTCTCATGCCTATTCCCCAGTAGATGTCCTCAAAGTATTTACTACCCGTGGCACAATGTTTTTAAAAGGTTTACTATCAAACTTTAGAAAGGCAATTTGCCGTCAATCAGATTATCTAGGGTACAGCTGCAAATTTGAAAATCTCAAATTGAAATCACATCACCTTTGAACATCAAGACACAGCCTGCATTTGTGGTTTTTAACATCATTGTTTACAATGGATCATTTCCTCACTGTAGTGCAATCTCAGAGTTGGACTATATAATTAGCAGAGGGTGTGGAGGGTGTAGTGGGGTTTGCCCACCTGCAAAATGTGTGCAGGACATCTCCAGACGTCAAGGTAAGTTGGGTATGTCAATAATGTTGAAGTTGACATTATCCTGTTCAGTGGTGTGAGGACTCTATGGATGTCATTTTTGCTCATTCGGTTCAGTTAAGTCACTACTAGATGAGGAGATTTGTAGAATTTTAATAGCAAACCTTTTTAAAACTATGCCACACCTTAAAGTGGCCTACCAGTGACCATGTAGGTTTGTACAGCACAAGCAGTGGCAGGGCAACTGCATTAGTGTTGTAGGAACAGGCAACAGACTTAAGTCTTTGGCCTAGGTCAGCCCACTTATCTGGTTAACTAACTAAATAAAAAAAATCCTGAGGTGTCAAGAGCCATGTCCTCATTACATGAAGTATGAAAAAGAATAGTTATGGACAAACCATAATGCTAAATCTAAATGACCCACGTGTGTTTGCAAGTACCTTTGGAACTTGGCTGCAGGCTCATCAGCTCTGCATATAGTAACTTTCCCAGGCTCTGTTTTCTCCCGCTTTCCTATAATGTATCACAGTCCACTCTTTCGCTATATCTAAAAAAAAAAAAAAAAAAAAAAAAAGATTATAATGCTTAGCACTAGAGCAAAGTATAATGAGAGACTCAAACAAGCTCCCAAACATATGACAACCCCCTCTTAAGGCTAGTCTCCACAGAACAGGGGAAGAAGGGTGAGCATGTTGTAGAGGATGGACTGTCTAGAGCTTTCATTATGGTAACTGCATCACTTTCATTTACAGGATGATCCAGTCTGTCCTCTTCAACCTCTAGGATAAAGTCCCCAGCTCATCCCCTGGCAGTATTAAGGACATATTCTTCTCAAGATGGTGCCTCCATATGCTGCTCCCTGCTTTCTATGACTTGGACACCTATCGTAACATGTTTCACCATACTTGAATGCCCTTTTACAAAACACAGCTGATATGTTTTTGGACAAATTAAAGCTTGTCAAGGCTCCATCTAAAACGTATGCCACCCTTATAAAAGTAAGTTAGAACTCCAGAAAAGATGTTAGCACAGGTTTTAGGATAAAAAAATAGTCTGGACTTTTACATAATGATCAGCAGCAGCCCCCCCCCCCCTTCCCCATTTTCTACATGGAATCACTGTATCATGTTAGCTGTCAACATCTCTCTCGATTCAGTGCCTCACTCCTGCCTTCAATATTCATGCCGGACTGTTGCAGATCTTTTTACACAATCCATCCACTTCTTTGCTGGATATCCTAGTTTCCCCCTTACCTTCTTCCTGTCTGTCCCCAGTCTTCTTCACTAGATTATCTTCTGCTTTTCTGCACGTGTTCGAACCACCATAATCTTTTCTCTTTGATCTTTTCTGCAGTTGGAGCTACTATGGCTTCTGCTGTTATGTCCTCATTTCTTCGTCTGTTCCACAGTGTGCATCCTACCACCCTTCTCAGGCACTTCATTTCCATTACCTCCAGCTTCTTCATCTGGTCTGACTTTACTGCCACGGTTTCTGTACCATATGGTATTACTGGTCACACCACTGTCTTGTACACCTTACTTTTCAGCTTCTTTGGCATTCTTCTGTCACATACCTGAGAGTATGCCAGTTGGCTGCCACCCCTCTGATTCTAGCTTTGACCTCTTCATTCAGTCTTCCCTTCTCCTCAATCATCCCTCCCAGACACCTGAAGCTATTTACCTGTTCCACTATCTTCTCTTCTATCTCTATTCTCAGCTTCTGATTTCCCCAATTTGCTCTCATTCCCTCCATCTTATCTGTGCTTAGTTTCATCCCATGTGCTTTCAGTTTTGTATTCCATTCCCCTATCCTTTGCTGAAGTTCTTGCATAGAGTCTGCCTATAATGCCACATCGTCTGCATGCAGCAAATTTGTTGATCTGTCCCCTCCAACCTGTTTGCTACTGTAGTCCAACACCAGTATGAATAGCAGTAGGCTCAGAGCTGAACCCTGGTGTACACCCACTCCCACTGGGAACCCCTCTGTGAGGCCAAAAACTGTTCACGCTTGAGCCACTGGGTCCTTGTACATAGCCTGCACCAATTCTACCAATGCTTCTGCAACTTCAAACCACCACAGTACTGCGCATATCAGCTTTCTTGGGACCTTGTCATATGCTTTCCCCAAATCTAGGAATGCCCAGTTGGACTCTTTCCTCATCTCTAGCATCTTCTCGACTATCTAGGTGCAAACATCAGGTCAGTTGTGTTGCATTCTGATCTGAATCTAAACTGCTCATCTCCCATCTTACATTCTACTACTCTGCGTAACCATTTATCAATCACCCTCTCCGGAACTTTCATGCAATGTAATAGGAGTTTGATGCCTCTGTACTGCCCACAGTTCTGGCTGTCCCCTTTGGTCTTGTACACTGGCATGAGTATGCTTATTCTCCACTCATCTGGGATACGCCTTTCTCTCCACACTGCTATGAACCCGCAGGAGCCATTTTCTCCCTATCTTGCTCAGCATCTTTATCATATCTGCTGTGCCCATCTGAGCCTGCTGCTTTCCCTGACATTTTCCTTAGTGCTATTCTTACTTCTTCTAGGGTGGGCTCCTCTTCTTCTCTCATCATAGGCTGTCTCTGAGGCAGGACAGCTTCTGTGGGGTTTTCTTCATTCAGAAGCTGCTGGAAATACTTCCTCCATCTGCTTTGAAGTTCTGTGGACTGGTGAGCAGGTTGCTGCTAGTATCCCTTATGAAGGTTGTCTGACTACCTTCTTTATCTTTCTATCTTGCAACCGGATATATGTAGTTTCTTTGTGCCACCTACTGACTCACTTTCCAGAAGTTGCTAGAGTTCCGCCGATGCCCTATTCTTTGCTATTCTAACTCCTTTCTTAGCTTCTTTGTTAGCCAACCAGTATTCTTTCCTAGCCTGGTCAGTCTTTTCTATCTCCTGCTTTTTCCTGCACTCCTCCTTTCTTTTGATGATTTTTCTGGACTTCTGCATTCTACCACCAGCTTTCCTTATGTACTTTATTTCCATACCTGGCTCAGCCACATACATAAGGATTAGATTTCATTTATTTTGTTAGAGACCCAGCCATACCATCTCATTTTCAGAATGGCAAACTTTCACATGCAAATTTCTCCAACAGCCACTAAACTCAAGACAAATTATCATCATCTATACCAGAGATATACCCTGCATGTTGGAGGTGCCTTAGCCAGGAGAGTACTCAAATGTACCACTCTCAATGATTAACTAAAGGATGGTGTTTGTGAATACTTTGATAATTCAATAATACTTAATAATAAACCCTCTCATGGTTCCTATTATATACCTTACTACAACAGTTATAAAATTAGATACTTACACCACTCACACATTGGAAAAAAAAAAAACATTTTTGTTTGGTGTGCCTTTGTAATTACAGAATATATTTGAACTTGTAATATTTTACACAATTAATGACAATCTCTTATGCATGTCGTACTCTTAACTGTTATGGATACTTAATCTCTCTGTCTGTAATTGGAGTTTTTCTCCTCGGGTCTCCACTGAAAATGGGCTCCTAGCACAGCTGGACTAACCCAGTTAACAAATGTCAATAAAATAAATAAATAATAATTCCAAATTTCTTGATTCAGATTCAGTCTTGCTTTGCCAAGTATGTTGCTCTCCACGGAATCACAGCAAGTATAGATTGGGGGTGGCCCTACCCGGATGCAAGCTTTTAGAAGGCAAAGGATGGTACCCGAATCTAGGCACCAATCAGTTTCTGACAAAGCAAGAGAGCATAAAAACAGTTTCTACACAAAATCAAATTAAAGAACATTCAATCTGATTTATTCACTCTGCCTCGGGTATGATTATTTCTGATACCACACGGGATTCTGCCGCAAACTAATGAATCATGAATCTCACCAACTCCACAATATTTTTGTTTGATTCTTTAATTCAGTAACGTAAGCATCAGACTAAGTAGGTTCCTTTAGTTTTGTGAAGAAAGAATAAAAAGCAATTGGCAGATTCTTTCTCAGCATATAGGAACTCAAACGTTTGCCTCACCATTACAATATTCTTTCTTATTTTCTCCTAAAGTTCACACATATTGTAAACTTACAAAGATTTTCCCCTACAAAGATGCAAAAAACAGAGCTGGATGAGTGAGTCTCCGACTACAGCCCAGCCAACCTTGACTTAGGTAGTGGCCCAGAAGTTGGGAGAAAACCAAATAAGGAGGAACAGGATGAATGAGGAAAATGCATGCTCAACTTTCCTGTCGGGGTTGAGGTGTGTGTGTGTGTGTGTGTGTGTGTGTGTGTGTGTGTGTGTGAGAGAGAGAGACACACGAGATGCTTCACCTGCTAATGTACCCTTGGGTATAGAACAGCGACCTAGCAGGAGCTGTCCACTCCCAACAGGAGCGGGGCTGCTTGACAGGCTACATCACTTCTCAAAGAAGGACATGGGCCCCTGCTGCACTCACTGCACACAAACACACCCCTACAGCACTTATGTGGCACACAGGAGATTAAAAGTTGCACTGTAAAAATCCCCTGATGGCTGCCTCCAAAAGAGATGTAGTATGATCAAATCTCACTCAGAAAGGAAGTGAAAGGGCAACGGTTACAATAATGGGTCAGGATGATTGGTTGGTTCGGTGAAGCACAAAGGAAGAAACCTAACTTTTCAGGTTTCTTAAATATTTCACTCACAGTAATGGATAAACTGAATTTCTGCATTCAAGATTTCCACTTCTCAGGAACATTATCTAAAAAAAAGAGGTTACCAAGGAGCTGCAGCTGAATAACTTTTCAAATGAAAAATTAAAGAATTTTTTTTCAATCATTTTTGTCACCATACAACATCCAGCATTGCAGGATGTCAGAAAAAAGAGACACTTGACGCAAACTGTCAGCTTCCAGTGCATGTATTTCCAGGTACGCAGTTATATACAGTACCATACCACAGGATACATATTTTGAACTCTTGACACATACTAGAGGCATCAACTTCTTAAATGTATTTATTTACTTACTTGTTCTTGTTTATTGTGAAATTTCAACTGGCTAATACTCATTTTCAATGGAGGCCCAGACAGAAGAGCTCCATTTGCTTGCTTACATTGCACTATAGTAAGTTCCAGATAAACACAGAGTAGCTACATTTCTATTTACATTTATAGGCATGCTACAGTTACATTTATACATTCTAAGATTATACAGAGGCAGAAGTTACTATAGAGAAAGCCCACATGCAACTGAGTGGATTGTACAGGCAGCAGTTATGTATAAAATTGTTCTGTCATTTCAGTAAGAGGTTGAGAGTATTCTGTTTAAAGAGAGTATTTAGAAAGTATCGAACAGTGAGCTCAACGTCTTAACCTCATGATGAGCGTGTGCAGGACCAAGTTACAAACATTACAAAATGAATCCAAAGATGGGCAGTACAAGGGGCCCACAGGATGGCAGCACAGGGACTCAAAAGGTCAAAAAAGTAACCCACAAAAGCATAGCACAGAGACCCAAAGAAGGACAGTACAAGGCTCTACAGAGTAAGTGGACTCACAAGAGGGCAGCACTAGAAGCTGAAAGAAGATAGCACAAGCACAAAGCACACAATCTTACACAAGGACAGCAAATTAACACAGAGGAAAACAGCACAAGTACTCATGGTGTGTTAACATATGGGCCCAAAGGAGAACAGCACAGAAACCTACAGAAAAAGGAAACATGATGTGTATCTGTCAAACCCACAACAATATGGCACTGAAGACATGCGTTTGCTTAAACAGAATCTTCAGGATTATGGAAAAGGCAACACAGACAAGGAAGCCTAGAAGCTGCTGCCAATGTATGTACAAAAAACTTGACTTGGAATTATGAAACAGTTGGCGCTGAAGGAAATGTTATAATGGAAAGGAGACAAACAGCAAACAAAGTAGCATTCTTGGAGTTGTAACAGTCTATAGAAAAAGGAAAGTGGCACCACTTGAAGGGCTTCAACGACTCTTTAAATAACTAATGCAGCAGTCAAGTACTCTGCTTTAATTAGAGAAAGGATCTGAAAGATGCAAGGCTATAGTAGTAAAACAGGCCATTATCTTTTGACAGTGCAGAACCGGAATCCTGGAAACCACGTTTAACTGTTTTATTCCTCACAAATTAACATTACCTTGCCTCTATTTCTTACTTATTAGTTCTTTTCACTTCCTTTCTCTTTTCTTTCGCTATATATAGTAAATATAATGCAACTGTATTCTATGACTCATGACTCTTGTGCAGCTTAAAATACGATTAATTCTAATGGACTGATCATTATCAGTTACTGTTAACACTATTGTTAATTATAATCACTGTCTAAAGTAAACTGCAGGAATGCTCTTTGTGATGGGAATTTTGCACTCTTACTTTTAGCACAGATTGTTGCCGAAGAGTCCCCAGGCCAGTCAACTTATACAGTTAATAAAATGAATGAATAAAATAATGTCGGATGTATTTGGAAAATGCAAACTATTATCCTCTGTGACACCCGTACACTGGCCCAGCAATCAAGGAGCCTGAATCCACACCACTAACAACAGTGATGGGCGTCCATAGGGAAAGGATAATAAATACAAACACTATAAAGTACAATTTCCCTTAAGAGCACACATCAGCTACTCAAAGGCCCCTCTGAAGGGTGCCCAATTATTACTGTGCAATATTATCCAAATGGTAAGTGCCACCGAACAGTCAAGACTTATTTGGAGTGACTTGGTACAATATCACTATATACATGCAATGTACTCTTAGAGCTTAAATTATCTCTACACAAAACAGCCACAGTTGAAAGGTTTAAAAATATTTAATAATAAATAATAAAAACACAAGACAATACTTCTTACTACATAGTGTTAGTCAAGAGTTCAGAGATCACAGAGAAATACTTAAAATAATACTGTAGAAAAGTTCTGACATGAACACAGAAAACACTTAGTCTAATCTGCCTAATTCCTAGCTATTTCTTAGAGAAAACACAGTTCTAAAATCCTACTTACATATAGACACAGGCAGAGTGGTGAGTTGGATGCTTTCAAGACAAAAGCTCTAATGCTCTCATTCTTTCTGTCCTTAAATTGATAACAGAGTACCACTGATTCATTTCAGATTACATCATTTCTTTCTGGTTCCCAGGCTAACAGATTATCAGAGGTTGATAGGCCTTGATCTTGCAGCTTGTCAGGAAGCCAGAACAATAAAAGAAATTATACATGCAGATTCTAGCAATTAACTCTGGTCTCAAGACAATAGCCATAATTCCTTCATCCAGACATATCGGCTCCAAGTTTTTTACATCAAAGAATTGACTTATTAGCTTTGTTACAGCAGAGTGCACTGTTGTCAAATTTTTGCAATTCCACATTTAACACCATTTTTCCCATTTAAGAGAACAATCCTGTGGCTTATATTAATATTTACAAATGACAGAATTATCTACAAACTTCTATCTGGCTAGGCTGTCAGCCTTCACCTATCTTCACATCCTCAAACAGAACCATTCAATGAAATGAACACGGGGACACAATACAAGCGTTAAGTCCTTTAGGAGGAAAAGTTATAAGAAAAATGCACCAGAAATTATAAGAAAACTCTAAGCGTAGAGAAGTGGCCAGGACTGTGCAAGGGATAATCCAGAAAATTTATTCTTTTATACTTTGATAATATAAAGTGAATCTGTAGGGACTAGAGTTAATGCAAACTATTATCCTCTGTGACACCCATGCATTAAATGGATGCCAAGGTTTACAGTCTTAATATATAACATGCAAAGTACTCTGAACTTGTTGCATTAATAAAAAACAGAATTGCAGACATCACAGTAATCAAAGAAACCATGTTATGTTAAAAAAAAAAGACTTTATATGGAAAAAGAGAAGGGAAGTAGTAAAATAGTTACCTCAGAGAAGAGGAAGAGCTCACACATTGCATGCCCAGCTGTCAAGTGTTCCAGACCATCACAGTCACTTTGTAGCATCAACACCTTCCAGCACCAGCCCTTAAGGCAAATTTTATAGGTTCGTAGGTTCATACCAGGCTATCTGCCCTGGGGCAATTATAAGCCTAGCCCGATTCTGTATGGCTTACGCCACCCCTTGATTTGAGTATACTGTGCCCTTTTTAAGGTTTAGTTTACTGTGCCTCTGTCTAATAGTGACACGGGAGTAATCCCTGGGACAAACCTATGATCCCCCATCCACCTATCGAGATTCTTCTTGAAGAGATTCAGTGAGGTGCTCTGCCTCACATGAACTGGAATTATATTTTAGAGCGAAGGGAGCCTCTGGGTTATGAACCTGTCCCTCCAGCAAGTTCTATTTATTTCTGTGCTGAGGTTCAAGTCCCTCGAGCGTGTGGCTCTAAGGGATTTAGATTTACTGAGGTGGAGCATGTCCATTCATTCTGGATTTGACATAGCTTTGTATGTCAGGCATAGATTGCCTCTAAGTAGGCGGTATGCAACTGAGTACAGCTGGAGATTTTTTTAACCGAGCAGCATATGGCATCTGTTTGAGACCCTTGATCCTCTTGGTGAGATACTTTTGGGGTCTTTCTAATTGCTGCAGGTGTCGGGTAAGGTACATCCCAAAAGAGGCATTGTATTCTATGATGGGCCTGATGAGGGATGAATAAAGGGGCACGATTACCTCTCTTGATCTAGATGTGAAACCCTTCTTGATGAGGTGGGCTATGTAGAAGGTCTTTCTAACCACTTTGGCAATGTGGTTTTCAAAGGAGAGATTGCTATCAACTTGGGTCCCCAGGTCCCTAATAACTTTCTCTGTACTTAATGGGTTTCCGCCTATGTGGTAATTTGTGGGCACATTGTTTTTGCCAAAGGGTATGACTATACATTTATTGGCATTTAGCTTTAAACCATGGCGCTGGCACCAGTTATCTGTCTCTGTGAGACCTTTTTGAAGGATGTTTGTGTCAGCTGGAGAGTTGATTATGGCGCCCAGTTTGCAGTCGTCTGCGAACTTGGTGAGCCATAGTCCTCCACGTTGCCTGTACCTCGGAAAAGTATATACCGAACAAGAGTGGTCCCAGGACAGAACCCTGTGGGACGCCACTTGTGACGGTTTCGAGTCTGACATGGCTCCAGCAACTCTCACTCTGTGGGTTCTGTCTTTGAGCCAGTTTGCGACCCATCTTGTGACATAGGGGTTTATATTTAAGCTGGATAGCTCATCTATGATGCCCGAGTGGGATATTGTGTCAAATGCCTTTGCAAGGTCCAGATAGGCTGTGTGGACTACCTTCCCTTCATCTATGGCTTTGGTGACTGTTTCAAAGAAGTCAACCAGGTTTAAAAGGCAGGATCTGCCCTTGACAAAGCCGAACTGGGTAGGATCTAGTGTCTGTAGGTTCCCAATGTCTTTGTTTATGAGCTCCATGATGATCCTCTCCATAGCCTTGCAGACTAAGCTAGTCAGGCTTATAGGGAGATAGTTTCCAGGGTCCATAGAGGCTCCACCTTTGTGGAGTGGGACCACTGTTGCTGTACGCCATTCTGTGGGCACATATCCTGTAGTGAAGCTGAGATTGTATAGCTGTTTTATTTGAGGGATTAGTTCCTCTTGGAGTTCATGTAGGATGCAACCTGGGACGCCATCTGGTCCCATGGAAGCAGTGTTTTTTGCTTTGGAGAGGGCAGCCTTCACCTGAGCATCAGAGATGTTTGGGAGGCAGCCCTCTGCCGGGATAGATACTTGCTCTTTTGGGGGGGAGGGGGGGGGGGAGTTTGCACTGAACCCGTCTGCCAGGATATTGGCGATGTCTGTGGGTTCAGTGTATTTTTTGTCGTTTAGAATCAACTCAGAACAAGTCTGGGTGTTGCATCCCAGGTTTCTAACATAACTGAAAAAAGCCTTAGGATTGTCTTTGATGTCCTGTGCAATTTTTCTCTCGAAGCTGGCCTTGGAGGATTTTATGAGGGATCGTAATTTTTTGCTAGTACTGATCAGAGATGCCTTCCCTATTAGGGATTTTCCTCTATCATGTAGTAGCTTCCTCCTTCTGTTGTACAGTTTTATTTATGGCAGGGGTCCACCAGACTGGACGCCTGCCTTTGGATGATTGGGTCTTGGTTTTGTTTGGGATAGCAAGATCCATGCATTCCTGGAGATGTCCATAGAATGCGTTTATATAGGATTCTGCAGTTTGGGCCATAGTTTCCACTGGCCCTAGGGCCTTGAAGGATTCCACTTCGGTTTTGAGAAGTGAGAAGTTCGCTTTTGAGAAGTTTTTCACTGTGGTTTTCTGGGCTGGGGGTGGGGTCGGGATGTGGACATCCAGTAAATTAATTTATGGTCTGATCTTACCAATGAGGGATATATTTCTGGTGTGGAGCATAGAGTCCCCATGTTGGTAATGATCAGGTCTAGTATGTTGTCCCCTCTTGTGGGAGTGGTGACTAGTTGTTCCATAGCATTTGAGTTTATAATTTCCAGGAACCTTTGGGCTAAGGTGCTGAGGCTTGAGTAGTCCTCCCAGTCAATGTTTGGGTAGTTGAAGTCACCCAATATAATGGTGTTCGGAGAGATCTTCATGTTCTCCAATGTTTTCAGGAAAGCAGAGTGGGATTCCTGACTTTGAGAGGGTGGTCTGTAGGATGCTATAAACTGAAAAGCAGTCTTGCCCACTGTTAGTTGCACATGGATGGTCTCCGATGCCCGTGCAATGCCACTAACCTGGAGGTGTGGATATCCTTGATAAATATGGAAACTCCCCTCCTTTTGTGGTTCGGTCCGGGTTTTGGGGCGAAAAGCATGATATGAGGTATAGCCTGGTAGTGCTGGGGTGCTCTCTGGAGCCTTGAACCAGGTTTCTGTCACGACACAGATATCGATGTTCTCCATACTGAGGAGAGCTTCGAGTGCGTGCATCTTGAGGTTAAGACTTCTGGCGTTTAGCAGCATTACCCTTAGTTTCTTGTTCCTTGTGCTGTCTATGGGGGTGGGTTTGACCTTTGAGCCTTGCCTAAAAAAGGCACTATGGGGGTGGCAAGAGCCTTTGCCAATATCCGAAAGCCCAGTGGTGACAGGTGCAAGCCGTCCCTAGCGAAGCAACGTGGCTTGTCGAGCATGTCATCCCAGGCTGACAGACACTGGATCCCCTTTGAATGACACCAAAATTTTAGCCAATTGTTAAAATCGATCATTTTGTCTTTGTACTGTGGCATCATTCTAGGTGAGGGTAAGATGCTGCTCAAGGTCAGGGTCATACCAGCCTGGGCTACATGATCAGAGAGCTCCTCTAGGTCTCTTTTCATGTAGTCCAGGGAGGTACATCTCAGGTCATTCACACCAGCATGTACAATGACTGAGTCATATTTGTATTTGCTTTGGAGTGACCTGAGTGCTTGCATTATGTGGCGGATCCTAGCACCCGACAGGCAGCTCACCGTGACCTTCTCTTTATTCAGCCTGGTGAGTGGGACGTCAGTGTGTCTGACAATAGAGTCACCTATTACAAGAGTATCAGGTGTGTTATTCAGGCTTAAGGGCTGTGGCTGCTTGGCAGACTGACTTTGTGGGTTATGTGTTGTGTGTGTTTTGTTTTGAGGTAGCGTTTGCTTGGATGTCTGGTTTGGAGGTCTCTGTTGCTTGGGTAGATTTTTATTTAGAGCCTCCGAGTATGTTTTTGTGTATTTATGTGTTTGGTTCGCTGATGTGGTGGGACTATGTGATACTGGAATTGTGTTGTGTGAGGTTATCTTCTCCTCCTGACTGGTTACACCAGTTTTGAGATGAGAGAGCTCAGCCTCCAGTTTGGCTAAATAGTTGCATCTCTCACATATATTTGAACCTGTTTGGAGGAGGAGAGGGTTGTCCGTGTACATGAGACAGTTGTAACATTGCCTCAAAATTCCCAGATTCACCAGCTGGACTGGAGAGGAAACCATTGACTGACCTTTGGACATGCTGGAGTAATATAGGGAAACTGAATTTAAGACAGACCAATAGAGGACAGGGTAATTGTAGAGAGTATAAGAGTAAGTAGTGCTTATGGTTTAATAGTGCTAACTTGTAGGATTACTTAATTGGACCAGTGAAGGGCCTTAGAATGAGAATATTGTGTTTAAATTGAGAGAGAGAGAGCAGTTCTAAGGGAAAAAGTGAAGAGCAGACTTTGTGGAGCCAGGAATAGTTTAAACCCAATTAGGTGGCGCTGCCCGCTCTTGCGCTATGCACAAAAACGCGCAAAACCGTGCAAAAGAGGGTTTTAAGAGAGGAAGATGAAGGAGTTTTAGAACTGACCCAAAATGGCCAATACAACTACAGTTTCAAGTCAGTAACCACTCCCACAGGGGCAGGCAGGCTGCTCAATGTTTTTCACTGCCACTGATCAACAGAGAGACTTCCCTTTAGCCCAAGCAAAAAATGGCCTCACAGAAACTTACAAACAGTTCAAGAACAGCAAGCCTGTAACTGAACTTTTTTAAATCTCAGAAAATTGGGGGAAAAAGCAAGATTTTTTTTGTTTTTGTTTTTCAGAGATAGCAGAGGTTCACAAGTATCAACAAGTTATAACAGTGCAGTAAATGACCCCACACAAGAGTGCTAGGCCAAAGACAGATAAAATGCAAGTTTTGAGAAAAAACGATTTTAAAAATAAGTGCGAACAGGAAATTCAGTAAACAGCTCTAGGTTGTGCTCTAAATACAGTTACTAATGCAGAAATCAAGTTTAACAAGCCAGAAAATGCTCAAAATAGGTGGCTATGTAGAAAAACTTAGCAAATAAACAGAGAAAAATACTTAAAATCTCAAAAGTGGCTCCTTTCTTCTCTCAGCGTTTTCTCCTCTTGGTGGGTGCTTCACCAACAGCCAACAAGCCTGAAAAGACGCCAAAACCACGAGGCAGCCAGGTTTTAAGAGAGGAAGATGAAGGAGTTTTGGAATTGACCCAAAATGGCCAATAAAACTACAGTTTCAAGTCAGTAACCACTCCAACAGGGGCAGGCAGGCTGCTCGAGGTTTTTCACTGCCACTGATCAACAGAGAGACTTCCCTTTAGCCCAAGCAAAAAATGGCCTCAAAGAAACTTACAAACAGTTCAAGAACAGCAAGCTTGTAACTGAACTTTTTTAAATCTCGGAAAAGTGGGGAAAAAAGCAAGATTTTTTTTTGTTTTTTCAGAGATAGCACTGTGTTCCATATGTGGAATTACCAGCCCTGCACAACAGAAGGAAGACCTGAGCACCTCCAGAAAATGCTCTGCAAGCTAAGAATCCTAACCTCTTCCACTAACCCTGGCCCAAGCCACGCCTTCAAAGGGTCTTCAGACCAGTGCACCAACCCATTTAACAAATAATTAAACCTTCACCAATAACCTTACAGAAAGTCTTGTATGTTTCAAACTGAAGGGATTATAACCACAGATCTACAGTCTTTTCTGGTCTATCTAGGTGCCATATCCTGTACATCACCTCTGCAAATATTAATGTGAAGAATTCAATCAATATTTCTGGACAGTTTCCAGCATTCTCCGACTTGCGCGCACACACTCACACTCTTTTCCATTAACTCTAGTCTCTACAAATTCACTTTATATTATCAAAGTATAAAAGAATAAATTCTCTTGATTATCCCTTGCACAGTCCTGGACACTTCCTCTCTAGTGCTGCCCAAGGCTGCTAGACAACCTTCTACACCCCCCTCCTTATTGTCTTTCTTCCTTACCTTCATTTCCCAGTTTCTTACTCTCCCATATACTTTACTCTTCTTACTTATCAATCTAATCCAATCCCTTAACACTATCCACACCTCATAATGTTTTTACCAGTTTTCTGTTGCACCCCACATCTCTCCTACTATCGTAAGTTCCTGCCACTTGCTATAGTCAGGCATTTGTAATACAGGGTTTGATTCCATCAGCTCTCTATAGTGTGACCTTGAGCAACTCACTTAAACCAGGTATTGCTCCTGGGTCATCCTTGAAAAGAGAGATTGTGTTCAGTGGGCCTACCTAGTTAAAAAAAAATATATATAAATAAATAAATAAATAAAAACACATCCAAAAATCATGAGACCATATGGCATGTAAAGTGGTGCTCTGCAGCTCTGTCACCACTACCACCATCACTCCACCCACAAAGGAGGGAAGGGCTAAATCAAGGAGACTCCTTGTTAAGGTCCTAAACATACTGGTAAAACTAAAGATGAATAGCCAATGTTAGCAGATAAAGTACAGTTGTGTACCTACCACAAATGTAAATGTTCGAGTGTATTCACTGTTGCAGTCATTACTCTTGGGTTATCCTGCTGGCAGGCTACCCGCAGTCGGCCTGAATTCCAAAATCCCGGTCCGGCGTCGGCTGCTTTCGCCTCTTCCCTGACGTCAGTGCGCCAGGGGTATAAAAAATGCAGCCGACGCCATTTTCTTCAGTTTTTCTTGCCCCAGATGTCAGGTGCCCCCAAAAGGGTAGGCTAAATATATTATGCCAATAAACATACATGCAGTAAAGAAACATTTCCTTCATCTACAAGTAAATACACCACATAGATTGTATAGAATAGAGAAGTACAGATAAACCCCAGCAAAAGAAAGGGGGATGGTGGGAGGGTAACCTGGACTGCAACAGTGGATACACTCGAACATCTACATTTATGGTAGGTACACAACTGTACTATGTTCATCGTGTTTTACTATTGCAGTCATTACTCTTGGGTTGAATCCCAAAGCTGAGGATGGGAGGCTGGGCTAAATAGGATTAGGAGAGGCTAGGAGACCCTGGAGACCTGCAGTGGCAAAGCCTGCTCTGGATTTAGAGTAAAGAGGTAAGTGGTAGTGCTTTGTAAAAGTGTGCACTGAACTCCAAGTTGTCTAAGTTGTCTAACTCTAAGATGTCTTTAGTTGGTACGCCTCTGAGGAAGGCTGCTGAATTGGCTGCTGCTGCTCTGGTAGAATGAGGCCTAATGCCCTTAGGCACTGATTTGCCATGCTGAGAATAGCAGAAATGGATGCATTGGCCTATCCATTTAGAAATGGTCTGTTTTGAGATAGCCTTTCCTTGTGATCCTGCAGCATATGACACTAAAAGTTGCTCAGTCTTCCTGAAAACTTTAGTTCTGTCCAAGTAGAAGTGTTGCTGCCTGTGTATGTCCAAAGAATGCAGAATTTTCTCACCCTTGTTCTGCGGGTTTGGATAAAAGGCAAGTGAATGGTTTGGTTGAGGGCCACACTGGACACCACCTTAGGCATAAATGTTGGGTTTGTTCTCAGAGAAATCCTGTCTGGATGAAAAATGATAAGGTTCCACAGCCATGAGTGCTTGTAACTCAGAGACTCGTCTTGCAGAGGTTATTGCTATGAGCAGAGCAGTTTTCCAGGATACGAATTTTATATCAGCTGTTGAGGCTGGCTCAAAAGGAGGCAGTGTGAGTTTTTCCAAGACATAATCAAGGTCCCATGAAGGAATTGGTGCTCTCCTTGGAGGCCTGATGTTTTTGGCCCCTCTGAGGTACTGCCTTATTAAAGGATGAGAAAAGATAGGTGGTTCCGTATTGTAATGGGCTGAAATGGCAGAAGCACGAATCTTAATTGATGAAATGGAAAGGCCTTTGTCCAGCATCTCAGTTTGGTATTGTAAAATCTGAGGGATATTTGGTACATACGTGTCAATGCCTTGTTCCAAGCACATGATCTCTTCCATTTTTCTGCATAAGATTTTCTGGTACTGGGCCTCCTGGCCTCCAAGATAACATCCATAACAGCTTTTGAAAGAGGAGTGTTCTGAATGGCTACATTATCCGCCATGCTGCCAGATTTAAGGTCCTGAGTTGGCTGTGCAGGATTTGATTGTTTTGTTGGGTCAGCAAGTGAGATGTTTGAGGCAATATCCATGCTGGACCTTGAGACAAGCTCTTTAGGATTGGGTACCAGTGCTGGCGTGGCCAGTCTGGTGCAATCAGTATCATTTTTGGCTTCTCTTGTCTGACCTTTAGGAGTACCCTGGGAAGGAGAGGCAGTGGAGGAAAGGCATATACTGTTAGATTTTCCCAGCTGAAGGATAGGGAGTCCACTCTCCATGCTTATTTGTGATAAATCCTTGTGCAAAATCTCTGTAACTGGCAGTTGTGAGGGGAGGCAAATAGATCTATGTCTGGGCATCCCCATTTCCTTGTTATCATGCTGAAGACTTGTGGATCCAGTTTCCACTCGTGGGGATCCATGAGGTTTCTGCTTTGTTCGTCTGCCAGAGTATTTGTTTTTCCTGGCAGGAATTGTGCTTGCAGGTGAACTTGACAAGTCAATGCTGTGTCCCATAAGGTCATTGCTTGTCTGCAGAGAGGGTAGGAATGTGTACCTCCCTACTTGTTTATGTACCACATGACCGTAGTATTGTCTGTCTTTATCAGTAGCTGTCCTGGTTGAAGTAGATCCTTGAAAGCTGTCAGGGCATTTTGAACAGGTAGCATCTCTTTTTGATTGATGTGAAGATGCATCTGGCTTGCAGGCCATGCGCCCTGAATACATTTTCCTGCCATATGGGCTCCCCAGGCATAATCTGATGCATCCATTGTCAGTGTCTGTCTGGCTGTGGGCAAAGTGAATGGCAGACGCTTGTTGTGGCGACAGGCCTGTGCCCATCGAAACTCCTGTTGCAGGCAGGGAATGAGGGTAATTGCTGTCTCCAGGCTGTGGCAATGCTGAGTCCAAACACTTTTTAGATACCATTGTATTTCCTCATATGCAGTCTGGCATATGGAATTAGTAGAATGCAGGATGCCATGAAACCCAAGGCCTGTAGGATTTTCCTTGCAGATAACTGGGTCTTTGTTGCCAACTTTTTGAAGTAAGACGTCAGTTGCTTTTGTTTGTCTGGCATGAGATAAGCCATCTGGGCAGTTGTATTTAAGCTTGCACCCAGGAATATTATCTCTTGAGAGGGTACTAGTTTTGATTTATTTTCGTTTACTGTGTACCCTAGGCAAATTAGTAATCTTTTTACAAACACCAGATGCTTTAGAAGAATGTTTTTGTTCTCTGCTTGAATAAGGCAGTCGTCCAAGTAGGGATATATTTGAATTCCTCTTCGTCTGCAAAATGCAATTCCTGGTACCAGGCATTTTGTGAAGACCCCAGGCGCAGTAGATAAGCCAAAGGGCAGTGCAGAGAATTGGTAATGCACTGAGCCAGCTATGAATCTGAGGTATCTTCTGCAAGACTGTCTGACTGGGACATGCAGGTATGCCTCTTTTAGGTCCAAAGTTACGAGCCAAGCCTTCTTGCCCAGCATGGGCAGTAGCTGCTATACAGCCAACATCTTGAATTTTGGAACCCCCAGAAACGTGTTTAGTATAGACAGGTCCAGTATTGGTCTCCAGGCTTTGTCCTTTCTGGGCACTAAGAAAAGTCTGGAGTAAAATTCTTGCCCCTGCTCTTGTTGTGGTACTTGATGAATGGCCCCCATGTCCATGAGGGCTGTAATTTGCTTTTGTGCCTCTGCCCATTGATTGTGTGGCAGGTCTGGCATACCTTTTGCCCTTGGTAGGGTGTGAAAATGGAACCTGTAGCCTTGGGACACTATGTTCAAGACCCATTTGTCTTGGGTGACCATTTGCCAATTTGATGAAACTGCCAAAAGAAAAGTGCTTGGGTCTGGCAGAGGAAAGTCAACGGGAATGTTTCCTGTAATGTTGTGATTTGTCTTCTCCACTTTTGGAGGTAGGAGTACCCCATTGTTTAGGCCTGATTGAGCCTTGGGGCTGAGATCTGCCTCTGGGATGTCTGTATTGGACTCTTTGTGGTCTGTCAGACACTGGAAAGGACCAATTTTTAGAAGGCCAGTTCCTGCTAAATCTGGATGGCTGTACCTGTAAGAAATCCTTAACTGTCTGCATGGATTTCGCTTTATCCTCCATTTTCTTCAATACCGCTTCTGCTTTAGCACCAAACAAAGTATCATGCTGTAATGGAGCATCTAATAATTTTGCTTTAACATGATCAGGCAGATTCTGTTCCTTCAACCAAGCATGCCTTCTAATAACAGAACCTGCAACAGCAGCCCTGCAAGAGGCCTCCAGTGAATCATAACCACATTGCAAAGTATGCTTTCCCACTTGTTCAGCTGCATGCAATAAATCCTGCATTTCCTTGTTCTCTGAGCATTCAGAATTTGTCAACATTTTTTGTTTAAGCAGTGACATAAAGTATTGTTGATATTTAAGCATATGAAACTGACAATTTAAAGCCCTTACAGCCAAGGTAGCAGAAGTGTAAACTTTTTCCCCCATCTGTCCAGTGCCCTAGAATCCCTATCAGAGGGGACAGGGTTTTTTGCAGTGGAAGCTTTGACCCCTTTGGGACCCTGAGATATAATTTATGGGTCAGCAGCGGGGTTTTTATATAGGAATTTATGAGAATCCGGGACCCTGTAGTATCTGTCTGGCTTAGCAGGTGCAGGGGGTAAAGAGTCAGGGGACAGGCCGGACTCTGAAAATACATCATCTACAAAGTCTAGAACAGGTGGAATAGCACGGGGTCTGTGCTGAGGAAGTAGCAGAAAGTCTCTGAGCCTTTTCTTAGATTCAGAGTAATCTTGGCTCTCCCAGTGGAAATGCTCCCTCATGGTATGCAGGGTTTCCCTAAATGAATAATCTTCGGGAGGTGAGGCTGAAGAAAAGGATTCTTCAGCATCAGAGTCCTCATAGGGAGGAATAGAATAATCCTGTTCAGAAGAAGAATCAGAGGAAATAGAAACCTGATCAGAAGAATCATATTCTGTCTCTTGCCTAGGCCTCTTATCAGGAGGGGGATGAGAACCCCTGATCAAAGTAATGAGGTCTTCGGCCATTTTAAGCATCTGTTTTTTAGGCATGGAAGTTTGAGTAGGAGAATGCTGAATTTGTTTCTTTGTCTTTAGAGCTGCTTTAGTCTGTCTTTGAAGCTGAAGATGGTTTAGCATATAACTGTGTAGGTCTGAAGACACCCTCAGAAGCCGATGCCTGCTCAGTGGCTCCGGACCCATCTGAGGGAATGATTTCCGAGTGTCCAATACCTTGAGTATCCAAAGGCCCAGTCGGCTCCACGTGGGAGTCAGAAGCGGCCTGTGGCTCCGAGGTAGCGGGCGCCAGGGGCTGCGAAAGCACCTCACTGAGAACCGGCGACTGGCCTAACGGAGGCCTCGTTGTCGGTTTTGGACCTCGGATGCCTATCCTTTTCCTTGCATTTTTTGTAAACTCCGGTCGTCGGCTGTTCCGACGGCATTATATAATTAAATCTTCGGCCAAAGTAATGAAATGCAAAATCGAACAGATGCTTAATTGTGCGTTGGTTAAATCTAGCACAAAACCGACAGCTAGCAACATTGTGGTCAGGGCCTAGGCAAGGAATACATAAGAGTGAAAATCCTTATGAGGTATTTGCTTCCCACAAGAAATACAATTGTTAACTTTTTCTGACATCGGTCTGGAGCAAGAAAAAGTTTCCCCAATGGGGTACTTAACTTTAATGAAGACTTCGGTTCTGAAATTCGGATATGAAAATCTCAGGAGTCGGCCGACTGGCACTTGCGAACTGCTTTTGCTTCTGGCACCGCGCGGCAAGAAAGACTGAAGAAAATGGCATCGGCTGTATCTTTTATACCCCTGGCACACTGACGTCAGGGAAGAGGCGACAGTAGCCGACACCAGACCGGGACTTTGGAATTCAGGCCGACTGCGGGTAGCCTGCCAGCATGATAACCCAAGAGTAATAACTGCAACAGTGAAACACAATGAACATCTTCATAATTCTAAAGGAACTAAAAGCAGACGTAGTAAAACAATTTGCATGTTTTCAAAAAATCATAAAAGAAGTGATTGTGCCCACTGGACCAAAGGACAGGTGTGGTTAGACTTCAACAGGTTAGGGGAAAGGACAAAGAATGGAAGCCAAACACTTGGCAGCTTGATTTACACAGTAGGAAAATGATGGAGTCAGTTCTGAAGGAAAGCTTTGTTGAACATCTAACATTCAGTTTATATGTCATCCAAATCAACACACATTTACAACAGGAAGAACCTAAAGTCACAAAAGCCAATTACAGTGTGATCAAACTAGCTACATAGAATGGGCTGTGGGTGTAGCATACCAAGACCATTGTAAAGACAACCGGCACACAAGAGATAACAGAGATGGATAGGAATACAGTTTCAATGTGATAGGCTTGCTAAAAACTGACTGCATAAGTGAGCACAAAGTAATGGTAGAATAGTTTTCACAGTGAGGCTGGAGAAATTATTAACGAGGTTCTACTGAACTTAGTATTGAGGCTGCTGCTCTTTAACATGTTTATTAGAGGTTTTACCGAGGAAAGGCAGCGTCATCAGTAGACAATACAACGATGAGCAACAGAGGTGACATGCTGGTGCACACAGGATGAAATATGAATTGGCAAAGTTAATGGAACGGTTTAAAATATGACAGGTTACGTTTAATGCAACTAAGGGGTAAAGTAATGCAGGTCAAAAAAAGGTAAATCCAGGAAAATAACAGAGAAAACGTAATTAAGGTACTTTCAGCAACAAAGGTAGAAGTGAGTTAAATGTAATGACAATGGTACTACAGTTAAAACTAGCAAACTGATGTGAAAATAGTAAGGAAGGCCAGGAAATGTTAGGATAAACTAGGGAAGGCATCACCAGTACAAAACAGGGAAGCACTTTTGGCTTTTAAAAAAAAAAAAAAAAAACAGGAAAAATCTCATGTAGGTACTACAGCACTGAAGAAAAGACTAAAGCCGTAAGGAAAAAGGTAATCACAGGGTCTGCACCAGAAACCATATAAGAAAACATCAAAAATATATACACAATATGAAAGTTGTGATGGAAGGTATTTTTCCAAAATTACAACAAAGTCAGATTTTCCACCCAAGCTTTGTCAGACAAAATAAAATTACTCTAAAGCAAAATCGGTAACTGGCACAAAAGTGAACACATTCTGATTTAAAGAAAATGTTACACAGATTAACTACAATGTTACTGAGATAAAATGGAATTTTAATGTAAAATGCCCAATATTCATTAAAGTTAAAGAAAATTACTGTCAAGAAGTGTGAGCTTCAGCTTCCAATGTAAAAAAATAATTCTGGTACTTCTTTAACTGTGACCTGCTGACCTCCAGTGGTGATGACTCGAAATGAACATTTGGAGCACAATCGTCAAATCCTACACAACAAGGTACAGTCATCTCTGAACAAAAATAAAATGTGAAGGATGCTTAGGGAGGAAAAAATAATTTACTTCCCTTGTAAAGGCCCTGTGTGGTACATTTCAGTGAACGTTTCAGCTTGAGTATTTTATCTGGATATTGGAAGCCTTTGTAAAATTAACAGACAGAAGAAAAAAAAAGGACAACGTTCCTAGAAATACTGTTTACAAAAGTATTTTCTCAGTGTAAACAGTTTTTCTGCAAAATACCAGCTCCTCTGCTCTGTTAAGTGCACCCTGTTTACCTGTAATAGTACTAGTACAGTCAACAGTCCCTACTTCACCCCAGATTGGGGTGCAACTGGGACCTAAATATCCATCTGACTCAGTGGCATGGATAAGGTAGTGTGAAGGTACATGAAAGGGATAAGAATATCCTGCCACAAAATGTAAATGCTTTGGAACTGCTCACCTCTGCAAAACATCCATAATTTTCTATAAGCCTACAATCTACCAGCATCTACTGGTTAAGCGTGCACCAGTCCTTTCACCACAGGACAAGAAATGACACACGATATTCCTAACTCCAGCATCTTTCAGGTCAGTCATTTATTTCCAAGACTACATATGGGCTGTTGAACTTTTGTGTGGTACAGTACAGTTACTAGACTTGTCGGCCATGTGCTGGGCATGCAGGTACCTAATCGGCTATCAAAGGGCTGTATGAAGGCGGCTCTTGACCTGGTAATATGTAGTTCAGAAATTAAATAACCAACTCCTATGTTTACAGTAGTGACACAAAATCATAGGAGGTTGCTAGGCTATTGGTCCTAGAGCCTTTTTAAGCCTGCAATTTTCCCCAATTATGCCCATGGGTTAGAAAGGCGTTGATATACACCTGTGCCTTTACAACATCTACAAACTGCCTCTGTCCATAAGGCATATATATAAGCAACGTAATCCTGACACAAATGTCATACAAGATGTTTGTTTGTGTCTTTCGGCTTTTCCCGGTTAGGGGTCGCCACAGTGGAACTCCGGTCCACTAATGATTGGCAGTTGATTGATTTTTACGTACCAGCTTGCCAGGCCTGACGCACAACCTTCAATGAAGGGACGCCCATTCACGCATGTCTCCGCGCAGAAGAAGTTCTAGCTGAGAATCGAACTGGACAGCGTCTTACTGTGAGGCGACAACGCTACCACAGCACCACCACCACGGTCCTAATGTCATACAAGATAAAGTTGCAAATATTTTCTCTTGCCCTTGAACTACAACAAAGCAATATTTTTGCTGGCAAAAAAAAAAAAACACATTCAAAATCAGGACAGGAACCATTCATCTGTCACAGTGAGCAACATGACAAACTTTCACTACGTTACTATACAGTGTAAAGTGAAGAAAAAATAGACTAACTCGCTAATGTGTGTGTGGATACAATGGAGATGATCAAGGTTTGCACTCCAATAGCAAATAAGAAAATATTTGTTTTCAAAAATAAATATTGTCAGGTGCTACTACAAAAGCATTCTGAATTTTATTGTAATGATACAGGAAAATGAAAAACATTTTAATGGAGTGCCCTGGAAGAGAAATGGCACCCAGAAGAATCTTGAATATTTGCATAATTACTTCATGACTAAACAATAAACCCTTTACTGTAGAAACCCATACCAACCCATACCAGTGAAAATATTATGTCAGCTGAGCAAAAAGTTGACTTTTTTTGAAACAGTATTTTTGCAAAAGCCGGGCAAGTTCCTTTTGTATCCAATCATCCCTAAATACCTTAATTCTGAGAGCTCGTAAACTGCAGGATAAGAAGAATCTTCTTCATCTCCACAGTTTCACAATCTCACTCAAATCAATAGACAGTTACTGATAAAACATGGGAATTAATTAAATATACTACTCCTGTTTTGTTCAAACAAGTTCTGATGTTGTATTCCCTTCTGTCCAAATGATGGTATTTAACTAAGCACAATACAATGAAAAAAAGCATTTCTACGAACAAGCAGCAGTAAGGGTCTCAAAAAGCACTCTCAAAATGGAAGAGCAGTGAAACTTGAAGCAAATATAGAATAGACCCTATGAATATTTAAGCCACCAACTCAGTAAACCCCCCCCCCATACACACACATACAATAAAAAAAAACAAGAAAATAAACACACACAAATCTACCTCCTATTTCATCCAAGAAATCTGGACATTGTGGGATGAAAGGAAAGAGTCTTCTAAAAAAAAAAAAAAGCATACTTAAAGCTAAAAAAAATACAGAAAATGTAAATGTTTCTTAGTGAACAGTAAAGACTATAGACATCTAATCATGCTAAAAAGGAATCAACCTATACAGAACTGTGAAAACAGCAACTTAGCTTTATTACAAATCACAGTAAACAAAAAATGCACAAATAAGAAAAAACACACACACAAATACCTGAATATAATAAAACTAGCCATAAAAATGAAATGGAAAAATTAATAGAATGGCAATACATGGAGTGCCAGCAGTCTCAACAATATGCTCTGGGTGAATAGCAAAGGTATTTTGCAGCTCTGAACAAAAGTGCAAATTATAAGATTTAT